>NC_061113.1:54532455-54536367 GCF_002878395.1 Capsicum annuum | reverse complement strand
ATAATAAGAGACATATAAATAGACCATCAATGCAATAACAATGAAGTAAGAACTCATTGGCACATCAATGAAGTGTTTTGGAGTCATCAATGCCATAACAATGAAGTAGGAACTTATTGGTATATCAATGAAATATTTTGGAGTCATTAATAGCACATGGATCTTGTTTGAGTAACCGGATACCTTCTGACATTCATTAGTTCAATAAACATGTGAGATTTGGAAAACAAGTAAGTATTGGAATGTCTTGACATCTTGTAGGGAGCAAATAAGTTCATTGGTAACGTAGGAAATCATACAAAACCATTATGGATCACATGTTACTGAATAACTTTGGAAACTTTCTTAATAGAACAATTGTTCACTTTCATGCCAAAGATATGGTATAGAGTATGCTTTACATACTTGACTGTCAACCTTCAATACTAGTTCCAAATGGACTTTCCGTCTTTTCGAATTACTTATCTACAATGAACATATATAGAAATCTAGTATTAGCAACCAAACGTCATAATTCAATTATTTGAATTCACCAAACAAGTGGTTAAGTAGTAAGCCTTAATTACATCATAAAGGGTGTAACTTTAACCCTCTTATACTCCAATTACATTCACATGCCATGCATATTCATACAACATCCTCCAATATCAAGTTTGGATTCATTTATCCTTCCAACCAATCCATTAAACCAAATTGAGCCACAGACATAAATAATCATCAATTCAATAGTATATCACCAAATCCACCTTTCATAACTCAATACCATATCCACCTTTCATAACTCAATTACCATATCCACCTTCCACAATTAGATACAACCAAACCATGCAAAATAGTCCATAACTCTATTTCCATCACCTTTCAATAATAACCAATACATATAATCTTCTATCACACATATACATATGGAAAAGAACAAAGGAAAACAATATTCATACCTTAGAATTCACCTATTTATTATGAAATCCTATTTACACAAATAATAAGTGTCGTTCGAAGCTATCGAGATGACAAACTCAGTTATCGGGTTACTTTAGAATTTCTACGGTTGAATCAACAGTAATTTAAAGGTCAAATTTGGCTAGGGTTTGTTCTTCCTCAATGATTGATGATGAAAATGAGTTTTTGAACTCATATTCATGTATATATACACATATTCCCGTCCATAATATAATAGTAAATGACCAAAATACCTTTAAAATTTAAATAATGTCAAATCTATCCTTTGGTGGAATGTTTTGATAAGTTAAAGTAGATCAACCATAACTCTTTGCTCCGACATCGGATTTGGATGAAATTGGTATCGTCGGAAGTATAATTCAAAGGGATTTCATTTTGATATAAAGTAGGCCACCCAGTTTGTCCTGTACAAGGAATTATAGTCATTTGAAGTTGACCCTAAAAATCTGTTTTGATAGGCTGAAGTAAAACGAGTATAACTCCTTACTCAGATGTTGGATTTGGATGACACCAATTGTATTGGAAATAAGACTCAAATATATTTATTTTCATAGGTCGTACCTCTCCCAGTTCATTAAATTAAGGGAGTTATGATCGTTCGAAGTTCACCCAAAAATTCGGTTAGCCTCAGTAGTTTGTGTGCAGGAAATTTTCCTGCACATTTACTGTTCCCAAATATCTCGGCCACCGTTTTATAGTTTCGAACGTGCTCGATTATATCCGAAACCTATCCGTTTTTCAAAATTTAATTTCATTGGAAATCTTATTCAATAACATTCGCATGGAACCATCGACGGGAAAATTCCGGTATAAATAAAATAAAAAAATTAATTCCATATAAATAAGACCAATACACGTACTTGAATACGGGGTGTTACATCCTTCCCCCCTTTAGGACATTCGTCCTCGAATGTTAGCGTGGTTATTCAACCAAAACAAGTTCAAGTCCATCAAATGTTAGCGTGGTTATTCAACCAAAACAAGTTCAAGTCCATCATTAATATTCACATCATCACATAAATACTATGCATATATAAAAAAAACTTACTTGTTAATGTTCTAACTCCATTTCTTGAACTTCCTCTTCATCTTTGAACAAATGAGGGTACTTAGATTTCATTGCTTCCACAGTTTCCCATGTAATCTCTTCTCTTTGATGATTTCTCCAACGTACTTTCACAGATGCTATCTCTTTATTTCTCATCTTCTTAACTTGGCGATCTAGAATAACAATAGGCACTTCCTCATAGGTAAGATCTTCCGCAACTTGCACATCTTCAGTAGAAGTGATATGTGATGGATCTCCGATGCACTTTCGAAGCATTGACTCATGAAATACCGGATGTACTAATGAGAGCTCTTGGGGTAGCTCTAATTCATATGCAACTTGTCCAAACCTTTGAGTGATCTTATACGTGCCTATATAACGTGGACTCAACTTCTCTTTCTTGTCAAATCTCATTACCCCTTTCATTGGTGATACCTTTAAAAATACCCAATCACCTATAGAAAACTCTATCCCTCTCCTTCTACTATCCGCATATGACTTGTGTCGACTTTGGGCTATTTTCAGTCATTGTTGAATTACTTTAACCTTCGCTATGGCTTGATAAACAAGATCCGGTCCGAACAAAAGAGTTTCACCCACTTCGAACCATCCTATTGGTGATCTATACTTCCTTCCATATAAAGCTTCATATGGTGCCATTTTGATACTTGAATGATAGCTATTATTGTAGGCAAACTCAATAAGAGGTAAATGATCATCCCAGTTGCCCTTAAAATCTATTACACAAGCTCGTAGCATATCTTCAAGTGTTTGGATGGTATATTCTGCTTGTCCATCTGTTTGAAGGTGAAAAGATGTACTCAACTTCACTTGTGTTCCCAAACACCTCTGAAAAGACTTCCAAAAGTTTGCGGTAAATTGGGTTCCCCGATATGATATAATAAAAATTGGCACTCCATGTAATTGGACTATCTCTTTAATGTACATCTTCACATAATCTTCAACTGTGTAAGTGGTCCTAACTGGTAGGAAATGTGCGGATTTGGTAAGCCTTTCAACAATCATCCATATAGAATCGAACTTCCAGGATGTACGAGGCAAACCAATAACGAAATCTATGTTGATCATGTACCACTTCCAGCTTGGAAGATCAATGCATTGCATATAACCTTCGGATTTTTGGTGCTCAACTTTAACCCTTTGACAATTTGGATATTCAGATACAAATTCTGCAATGCTCTTCTTCATGTCATTCCACCAATACATATCTTTCAAATCTTGATATATTTTGGTTGATCCTGGATGAATGGAATACCTTGAACAATGTGCCTCTGTCATAATCTTCTTTATTAGCCTATCTACATCCAGCACACACAATCGGTTTTGGCACTGAAGTACTCCTTCTCGTGTAAGCTCAAATTCCTTGGTCGCACCACTCTGAACATTCTCCTTAAGCTATAATAAAATAGGATTTGCATATTGCTTCTCCTTTACTTCAGCTACAAATGAAGATCCCGCAGCATTATGTATGATAAGCTCTTTATCCGGAGTTTCAAGAAGGAAAACTCCTAAACTAGCTAACTGGTGAAGATCTTTAATCATTCCTTACCTTTCTATAGGCGCCATCATAGCCTTATGATTTAACGCATCAGCTATCATATTTGCTTTCCCTGATTGGTACAAGATATCAACATCATAGTCCTTTAATAGTTCAAGCCATCTCCGCTTCCTTAAATTTAGATCCTTCTGATTAAAAATATATTGCAAGCTCTTATGGTCAGTATATATATCAACATGAACCCCATATAAGTAGTGGCACCGTATCTTTAAAGCAAAAATAACTGCTGCCAACTCAAGATCGTGTGTAGGATAATTTTTCTCATGTGGCCACAATTGTCTAGAAGCATATGCTATTACCTTACCATGCTGCATCAATACACATC
>NC_061113.1:54377304-54532355 GCF_002878395.1 Capsicum annuum | reverse complement strand
TACTCCACAGGCTACCTAAAGTGGAAAGACTAGCAAGAATGGGGATACATGTACCTGCTACTTGTATGTTCTGTAGGAATATTGATGAAACTCATGATCATCTCTTCAAGGAGTATATTGTCATTTGAAAATTGTGGGAAAAATTATTGAATTGGATGGGAATATAGAGAAGTGTAGGTGATGGGACAACTGAAGTAGAATGAGTTGCACAATAAGCTAAAGGGAGATCAGCAAAAGGCTCCATCATCAATCGTGTGTTTGCTATGGTAATCAATACAATATGGAGAACTATTATACTTATCAGATTCCAAAAAGGCATCTATAATGAGAACCAGGTCTGTAAGGAAATTGCTATCCATATTCATATCCAAAGACAAACATCCGTACTTGTTCAATTTATCTCTTTCAACTTGGATCCCATGAGACGGACCTTGGAAAGTTTTAATATAGGCAGGAGGGATTCACAGATCTTCCAGATATAGAGCGCATAGGGCTTTGAACCCAAATACATTACCTACCATGGAAGTAAACATGTTAGTAACTGAACCTTCTTCAAAAAGGTCTAAAGGGTAAGCTACATAAGCAATATATTGATCTTTTTCTCCAACAATGATTTTTTTAAGATTCTCAATTTTGCCTTTTTTGATCCATACTTTTCGTTGGTCAACGACCAACTAAAATGCTCTATACTTCTTCACTACTCGTACAGGCTTAACGGAGTTAAGCTGTATTGAGAGAATCATTTTGTCTCAATCAATCAAGAATGCCTCAACTAGATAAATCATTTATTTCATACTGAATCTAGCGCAGATCGTCTCCAACCCACTTGAACAATTTGAAATAATCCCATTGATTCCTATGAAAATAGGAAACTTATATTTCTCATTCACAAATCCATCTTTATTTATGCTACTAACTCTTAGTTTGGTCCTGCCAGAAAATAGGGACCTTCTCTCTAACATCAAGCTACAACACCATGAAGATGTCAATTACTGATTGCTTAATTTTTCTCTAAATGTATTTTTATTGTAATGGCTATGCCAGTCGACTACTAGTCTGGATTCCCTAGTTATTAGGTGCAATCATAGTACATGTAAGTTTTTTGAATCTTTATGTATGAGAAATAGGGGGCCGACCCTGTTTGGAGCTTGTAAATATCTTTGGTGAAATAAAATTGTTTATTTACCATTTTTTTTTACTATATTATCCTTTGAATATAATAAATTTAATATCTTGAAAAATGTATTGAGTGCTATAGAATTTGATAGGAAGGATAAAATAGGTAGAAGAAAATGAAATTATCCGTTGTTTTTTCAAACTGAAGAAATATTATTGAATATCTATTTTTAATATAATGGATAAATATTATTAGACAAAGGACTAATATTTTATATAGTAATTTAATGATATGAATAGTATTGGAAGAAAATAATAATAAATTTTTCTTAATTTCATGAATTGAATTAAAAAATTAAAACTTTTTTTTTAATAAAAAGGTCAAATAAAATGAAGCTGAGAGAGTAATAATTTTGTATAAAAAATGCAGATAAAATTATTTTATTGTTTGACGGAATAAAGTGGGTCAATTTTCAGAAAAGAAATAAATAAACAAAGCTGCGGAGAAGTGAAGTCTGAACCGCGCTATCTTGATAGATTTTGAGAATCACAAAAAAAACAGAGACAAATTCGCAACTGCCGTCCTATATATATATATATATATATATATGCTACGTCTGTCACCACAAAAAACACAGTAAACAAAATCATTCCATCATGGCTACATCTTTGAGCACACCAAAACTCAGCACAACTCTATCTTCTCCAACTTTCCATTCTCTTTACAAAACCAAATTGTCTAATTTTTCTCTCTCTAAGCCTCTCCTGTACAATTGTGTGATCAATCCTCGTAGCCGGGCATCATCATTATGTTATGGCCGCCGTTTTGCCATTACTCGTGCTGAGACCTCTTTCACCAATGGTGCTGAACCTCCGAGGCAATATGATTTTGACTTGTTTACTATAGGTGCGGGTAGTGGTGGGGTTAGGGCTTCTCGTTTTGCTTCTAATTTTGGGGCTTCTGTTGCTGTTTGTGAGCTTCCTTTCTCTACTATTTCTTCTGATTCTACTGGCGGCGTTGGTGGCACGTGAGTTTCTTTCTCATTATACCTTCTTTTTTTTTTTTACTTGGTAGTGAAAAGAATGTATCTTTTGTTTTGTGCTATTGTTATATTGGGAATTGTGTGGAGCATTATCGAGAAAAAATTGTCTAATTATAGCGTAATCATCCATCTTATCTGTATCGAATATGTTTAAAGCCAAGTGTAATACTGTTATTGTTTTATGATGCACCAACGATGTGACCTAGTGGTCAATCAAGTAGGTTGAGGATCCTGAGGTTTCGGTTTCAAATCCCAAACCCAAATCCCAGCAGAGACAAGCATCAGGCGATTTCTTTCCATCTGTCCTAGCTTTAGTGGACTAAGTTACCCGGTACACGGGAGGATGGCAGAGTGGGAGGTGACAGGTATCACGTGAAATTAGTTGAGGTGTAGGCAAGATTGATCGGACACCACTTTTATCAGAAAAGGAGCTATTGTTTTATGATATTGTTGCCAAAGTTTCTGAATTGCCAACTGGATGAGTCATATGATTCCTATATGAAGTCAGACCATTAGATTTAGTAGGAAACGTTTCATCTCTACTATGGAATCCAGGATCACTTCATGAATATGGGTTCCAAAGGATCACTTCGTGGAAGGTCCTAATATCAAATGTCTTGCATAGCTGCTCTAGGGAGATTGAGATTGTCTTTGGGAAGCTAGACTCTTACTAGCATTAATAAAAGATAATAATCTGTACAGTAAGGTTGTAAATGCTTGTGATGTTAACATCTCTTGTTACAATTAGAGTGCAAAGAAAGTTCGGCCCAATAGTTCGCCAGTCCGCCATGAGATGATATAACCTCCTTTGTACTTCAGTAATACCTGATCCAAAGATAAAAAATGGGGAAATGAAAGGAATCGACTTAGGTGAAAGAATATGCATGTTGCATATATGTTGGATAGTGAATGATGTTCATATTATGTACACAAGGTCCTTTTATGTCTATGGGGCTAACCTTTATCTGAACAACTTCCTATTGTACTCCGAACTGTTCTCTAAAGCTCGGCTTATTCTAAATTATATTGTGGTAGTTGGTTGTCTCCTTTTCACGTCAACTCACCACCTTGATTCCACGTTGGCTAACCGCCTTCACCTTCAACTGAAGTTTTCTCCTCCTATTTTCTACGAAGATGCAGTTACTTGATGAAGTCATTATACCATATGATGACATGGTCAGGCATGGAAATTATTCTGTCTTATCCAATCCTTTGAGATGGATATTGGAATTTCCATTTATACCAAGTTCTTACGAATGCTACAAACCTAGTGGTTTTGTCGGGCTTGTTTCGTATCTGACAGATCAAAAAGGTCATGGTCTAAGTTAAGCAGGTGAAGAAGAACCTCAAATTGTTCCTGCTCTCAAAATTGTGTTGACAGATGGAAGATTTTCAAAGGAAAATCAAGAACTTTTTCGATTATTATGGAGTTGAGATGATAATGTTGTTTGAACTATGAAAGATCACCGAGAATACTCCTCTCTCCGAAATAATGCTGGAGTTTGATGGTCAAATACCCCGTCGATTGAATTACCCGGTAATTGTATTAGTGGTAGGTACCAAATATCCTCTGGAATTATCGAGGTGCTTCCTGGACACTATGGTTATCAATTTTTCTTTTTTTTAAAAAAAATAGGCGTTTTAAGTCACAATAATAGCTTGGATTGGCTATTGGTGAATTTCTTTGTGCATTTGCATAACTTAAAATAGCTCATCCTTTTGGTTGTAACCTCTCGCAACATTCACTTTATGCTAGTATTTCGATAATGTTACACTTCATCTGTTGAAAAAATGAGTCATAGAAATCACTATTTTCTATCTTAAAGTATCTAAATAATTTTAGAAAGTCATAATCGAAGAAAAAATTGTGTGATTCCCTCAATCCTCTCCGTTTCATTTTATATGACTGTATTTGATTAGGTATGTAGTTTAAGATATTAGTTGACTTATCTATTGTATTAGTGACATTGGAAGAAATATATTAGTGACATTGTATTGGTTGACTTTTTTTTTCCTTGTTAAAAAATATTGTAATATTTGTTGAAAAGCTAGTTTAATAGTGAAAAGTGAAAACTTCACATCAAAATTAAAAATAAGGATAGTTTAATATATTGAATTCTTGATAATTGTGAACGTTGTATAGAAATAGAATGGTGTCAAACATTTTGGGACATCCCAAAATGAAAAAGAATGTCATATAAATTAGAAGAAAGGGAGTAATAATTTCATATGAAGTGTGACATAAACAATATTTTTTCTATTAAGTAGTCATTTATTTTTTTCTCTAATAAAGGTGTGTACTTCGGGGATGTGTACCCAAGAAATTACTCGTGTATGCATCAAAATATTCTCATGAGTTTGAGGAGAGTTGTGGTTTTGGATGGAACTATGAGGCGGAACCTAAACATGATTGGAACACCCTCATTGCTAATAAAAATGCCGAGTTGCAGCGCCTCATGGGGATTTACAAGAATATTCTGAAGAATGCCAATGTTACTCTGATTGAAGGGCGAGGAAAGGTTAGGACATGTTACAATTTAATTATCATGCTCTTTAATGCTTCCAGTTAAAGCATATTACCATGTGTTTGACTGTACTTTCAGGTTGTGGATCCTCATACGGTGGATGTGGATGGTAAACTCTACTCGGCTAAGAACATTCTAATTTCAGTTGGCGGCCGCCCATTTATCCCAAACATTCCTGGAAGCGAGTATGCTATAGATTCTGATGCTGCCCTTGATTTGCCAACGAAGCCTAACAAAATTGCCATTGTTGGAGGCGGTTATATTGCACTTGAATTTGCTGGAATCTTCAATGGCTTAACAAGTGAGGTCCATGTTTTTATACGACAAAAGAAGGTTTTGAGAGGCTTTGATGAAGAAGTGAGTCATTTATCCATGACATGCAGAGCAGATTTTGTTAAGTAACTTCTCTCATAATCCAAAATCTTGATGATGAACTCAACTTCTTTTGTACATGCAGATTAGGGATTTTGTTGGTGAACAGATGTCATTGAGAGGAATTGAGTTCCATACTGAGGAGTCGCCTCAGGCCATAGTCAAGTCAGCAGATGGCTCATTGTCTTTAAAAACTAACAGAGGAACAGTTGAAGGTTTCTCTCATATCATGTTTGCAACAGGGCGAAGACCAAATACAAAGGTTTATTATGCTTTCTGTTGGTAGCTTATCACTGATAGACCTCATAGGTTAATGCAGTTAATTGCTAAGGGGTTTTAGTTCAATATAAACGTGGTTTGAAACCTTATGGAGGAAGAGCATGGTGACTCCTCTAGCCAACCACTCCCTACCCCCCAAAAAAATTGGCTATATTAGACCCAAAATCCTGCCATGCCTGTGAAAGAATGAAAGCTTGCTCTTATCACATTTACAACAACAACAACATACCCGGTATATTCCCTCAACGTGGGGTCTGAGGAGGGTTAGTGTACGTAGTCCAAAAACCACCACCTCAGATGTGAGGTAGAAAGGCTGCTTCCGATAGACCCCTAGCTCAAGACAAAACAATTTATAGAAGACATAATATAGGGACAAGAAACAATAGGTATTAACACAACAAATAACAACTTAAACAAGATTACCACACAGTAATACTACAAACGATCTATCCGACTCAACAAACATCACCAACACTCTAAAACAAGCCTAGCACCTATTGCTGCTAGCACTAAAACATCACCAACATTTAGTGCAGTGAAATACGAAGATACTCCAACGAGAAGAAGATCTCTTATTGCACCTTCTTTTGGGCTTGCTTGCCGACCCCCTCTTTGGGTGGTGTGAGATTGTCGAGGCCAGTCAATCCCCCTTTTTTTGGGGGGGTGGGGTGGGGTGGGGTGGGGGGTTGAAATGCTAAAATTATTTGGTTGGACTGGTGATCCTGTAAAATTGGTTATTTTGCTTCTATATATGCATAAAAAATAGTTTTAATCATGCATAAATAGTATAATTTTCCAACAAGGGGGTTCGGATCCCCCTTGCCCAAGGGTAGCTCCGCCCCTGGTTCCTTTGATTGGATATTGAAGTTGTAACCACCAGTTACTTAAGTTTCTTTTTGTTTGCATACATTGCAGAATTTAGGATTAGATACAGTGGGAGTGAAAATGGCAAGGAATGGAGCCATAGAGGTGACTGCCTGCCCCTCTCTCTCTCTCTCTCTCTTTTTTATTCCCTAATTTGCTTGAACTATTTAGTGCATGTGTTCTTGAATGAGAGTTTCATTTGCAAACTGTTTTTACAGGTTGACGAGTATTCTCGTACCTCAGTGCCATCAATTTGGGCAGTTGGAGATGTTACTGATAGAATTAATTTAACTCCAGTTGCTTTGATGGAGGGAGGAGCATTGGCAAAAACTATTTTTGCTGGTGAACCCACAAAACCCGATTATAGGTACCTCTTCTTTCTTCTGAAAATTCATCTGATGACTTAAAAGTAAGTTTGATAAGCACTAATGCCGATTAGTCCAATAATTTTCAACTACAAATGGGTACAATGTGCTTTAAGATCTGTAGTTCTACCATGTGAAATGCATAAGTTCTTACAGCTGAATGTTTGTTTGTTTAAAAAGAAACATCTATAACTGCTCCCTGATCTGAGTGCTCTTTTCTCCCAAATAGGAATGTACCATGTGCTGTATTTTCCCAGCCACCTATTGGGATAGTTGGTCTGACAGAAGAACAGGTATGGTAGCGAGAGCTTGTGAGTTGACAATTAAATTTTATGGTTAATGATTTGAATTGTTTTTCCAGGCCATCAATGAATATGGTGACATTGATGTTTATACAACAAATTTTAGGCCATTAAAGGCTACTCTTTCTGGTCTTCCAGATCGGGTTTTCATGAAATTAATTGTATGTGCAAAATCAAGCAAAGTTCTGGGCTTGCACATGTGTGGAGAAGATGCACCAGAAATTGTACAGGTTGGAATTTCTCTTTAATTCTTTGGTGCGTATTTCAGATTGATTATAAAATATGTGTAATATTTTTTGTCATAATGAAACTTCCAGGGATTTGCGGTTGCAGTCAAAGCAGGGTTAACCAAGGCGGACTTTGATGCCACTGTGGGTATTCACCCTACAGCAGCAGAGGAGTTTGTCACCATGAGAACCCCTACAAGGAAGGTTCGAAGCAGTCCATCTGAGGTTTGTCATTTACCTGTGATTGTCATGCTTTCATCCTTGTAGTTCTTTTGTTATAGCATTTGTGTTGAAACAACTTTCACTTCAACGTCTCTCTCACTCTTAGTGAAACTGAAGTCTGAAACCAGATAACTTTATCAACCAGTATGCTCGTAATTAGGACCGTACCTCTATTGGACTGAATATCTCTCTTTGATGAAGCAAATGATCAACCTCTTTTCTTCTTCTTCTTCTTCTAAATAAATGAGACCAGTCTTTAAAAAAATTACTTCTCACTCTGTGAAAACTTTAATAGATTTTGATGTCTTAATTTTAAGTCATGCTCTTTTCTTCCAGTGAATAGGCTGTGCATGTTGTCATTTCTCCAGGGTAAGGCAGAGCACGATACTAAAGCTGCAACAGGAGTTTGATGTGCGGCAATAAAGGCTCAGTTTGTTAAATGACATAGAATACATGTGGTAAGAAAGGGTTCCTTCTGTAATGCATAAAAAGGAACTGTTCATAATTTTGCATATTCCTTGTGTCTCATATCCTGTCGTCTTCTTAGGCGCTTCTTATTTATGCCACTTAGATTGTCATCGTTAGCCACCGTCCTCTTGTGGCCATGTGTCATGTAATTCAAGGTTGAGTGCATAACAACTACCTTCATCTCTCAAGTTAAGGAGAAACATGGTGACCACTACATGATGACTGTAGTTTGTATTTATTTTGCCGCCAACGTTCTTGGCTATATTCAATTGATGTACTCTCAGTTGTGAAGTTTGAGTTGAGTTCACAATTTAGAAATTTTAGTTTTGTAATTAATATTCATTGTGGCAACATAAATAATCCAATAACATAAATCTTGACAGAAGTATTAGATCTTTTGGATCATTCTATATGCTGTAACATATGCTGTAACAAATGCTTCTGAAGCACTCAAGGGTGTGGCCTAGTGGTCAATGAAGTGGGTTGAAAGCCTGAGGTTTCAGGTTTGAATCCCAGGGGAGACAAAAAGCACTAGTCTTGAAAGCCTGAGGTTTCAGGTTTGAATCCCAGGGGAGACAAAAAGCACTAGTCTTCCCATCTGCCTAGCCTTGGTGGACAGAGTTAATTCTTTGACATTATCCCTACTTGGTTTGGTCTGTCAAATTGTGTATGATCAAATAAAATGTGAGACTTAGACTGGAAACTGTGGGGTTAATTAGTTGTTCCATAACCTTAGTAGGTTCGCCGATGGATCAAGGCTGCAAGTCTCTAATGACCAACGGATATGTATATGTGGAGTTAAAAACCTCAAGATGTTTGAAGCAGTAGATTGAGGAATTTATGCCTCTGGTAATTTGCCAGTTTGTAGTGTTTCAATCAGGGATTATGGTTTTATGAGGATATGGATGCAAAGTTCAGCGGGTGGATGTGGGATATTTTAACTGGATAACTCTTTCATGATGCATATAAATTAAGTGTTCAAGTTTTTGGTATCTTTTTCTATTTCTCTTGCAACTGAGGTGATTGTTGGTGTCCAAAATTCTTACAACTCCTTCAGCTCCAGCTCCAGCTTATGTGACACTGTTTTCTTACTAGTTTGTTTAAAAAAAAGAGTGACATATTTCTATATTTGGAAACAAATTAACTTCAACTTACTTTTTTACCTTTAATGTGAAGCTTTTGTAGCCTTACAAATGTTATGGCATGTTTCAGATCACAAGTTTCAAAGGCTTATAGCCACACAAAATTTATGTCATGTTTAAGATGACAAGTTTCAATTTTTTTTTTCAAAAGTCCATGCCTAGTCAAACTATGTCACGTAAATTGGAATGTAGGGAGTGCATCGTTCCAATTTGTACGACCTTAGGAATTAGCCTTGCAACTTGATTGCACTCATTGTCATTTTGCTGTAGCAAGAGTTCGCTTTTACAATTTCCTTTATCTATTCAACTGGCTTTGAACCATATATGAGATGGATTATATGGCGTCCTAAGTTTGAAGTGCTCAATATATTGACAGTTGATATCACTATGATGAAAAAAAATTGTACCTTAAAACCCTGTGTGTGAAGATTATGCCAGGCCATGGGTTAGTTTGGGGTCACTTGTGACTCTAAGCTCCATGTTACTACTAGGGGGCAGTTTAGAGTCATGACAGAGACCAAGGAGGACTAGTAGGGACCGGTGGGACCCCATGTATATTGGACTCTGCTCAGCCAATTCAGTATGTAGTATCTTTTCTTTTGTTTTTAGGTAAGTAAAATATTATTTACATACCAAAGTGAAACATTACAACATTAGACATAAACGCCCTAGTCCCTGGAAGCATCAACGTAACATCCTAGTTCCTACCCATATTAACTAAAACCATGCGCACTAGGTTGGGTATCTCTCCATATGCAGCATTTTCTATCACAGTTTTGTCTTGATAATCCCTCTACAATACACCTCCTGAGCTATTATTCGCACAATATGACTGCTAGTATGTGATCTATGCTGAAATACCCTCAAGTTCCTCTCCATCCAGAAGTGGTAAACTGTTGCAGCTAAGCAAATTTTGTATATGTGGGAAGTCCATAGAGCTGGTGAAGATTCTTAGGAAGAGAAGGATCAACCTTGCGTGTGTCCAAGAGACCAAGTGGGTAGGGTCTAAGGCTAGGGATGTGGACGGTTACAAGCTGTGGTACTCTGGGAGCGACAGGCGTAGGAATGGAGTTGGCATCTTGGTAGATGAAGAGCTTAGAGGTCAGGTAGTGGAGGTGAAGAGGATCAACGATAGGTTGATGACTATCAAGTTGGTCATTCGGGGGTTTACCCTGAACGTGTGTAGTGCCTATGCGCCGCATGTGGGATCGGAGGGGGAGGAGAAGATGCGGTTCTGGGAGGCCTTGGAGGACGTGGTGAGAGGCGTGCCCAGTTCGGAGAAGATTGTGGTAGCAGGGGATTTCAACGGGCACATCGGGGCGCTACCGGGAGGCTTTGGGGATGTGCATGGAGGTTTTGGTTTTGGGGAGAGAAATGAAAAGGGGGCGACCCTATTGGAGTTTGCGAGGGCGTTTGGGCTGGTGGTGGTGAACTCGGGCTTCCCGAAGAAGGACGACCACCTGATCACTTTTCGGAGCGCGGTAGCCAGGACCCAGATTGACTTCTTGTTGCTTAGGAAAGGGGATAGGGCGCTGTGTAAAGATTGTAAAGTCATCCCGAGTGAGAACCTTTCGACCCAACATAGGCTCTTGGTTATGGATTTGGGTATGAAGAAGAATAAAAAGAGGAGGAGTAAGGAGTGTAGACCGAGAATTAAGTGGGGCGGTTTGACGCCAGTGAATGCGTGGGAGATAGGGGAGAGGTTGGCGGGAATGGGGGTGTGGGAGTGTAGGGGGGACGTGGATAATATGTGGGACAGGGCGGCAGCGTGCATCAGGGAAAATGCAAGGGAGGTGTTGGGTGTTTCTAGGGGCCGGGCCGGACATCATCGGGGGGATTGGTGGTGGAATGAAGAGGTGGGGAAGAAAGTGGAGACCAAGAAAGAGTCGTATGCTAAGTTGGTGGAAAGTAAGGACGAAGAAGAGAAGCGGGTAAACAGGAAAGAGTACAAGCTAGCAAGGAAGGAGGCGAAGTCAGCGGTCACGGCAGCTAAGACGGCTGCTTTTGAGAGCTTGTATGCAGGGTTACAGGGGAAAGGAGGGGAGAAAAAGTTGTTCCGACTCGCTAAGGCTAGGGAGAGGAAGGGTCGTGACCTCGATCAGGTGCGGTGCATTAAGGGGGAGGACGGTAGAGTGTTGGTGGAGGACGGCCACATAAAGAAGAGATGGCAGTCGTACTTTCATAGGCTCTTGAATGACGAGGGGGACAGAGCTATTGTGTTAGGGGAACTGGAGCACTCAGGGGAGTGTCGGGATTTTAGCTATTGTAGACGTTTTAAGGTAGACGAGGTTAGACAGGCAGTCCGCAGGATGCGAAGGGGTAGGGCGACGGGGCCGGATGAGATACCGGTGGAGTTTTGGAAGTTCGTTGGAGAGGCTGGGGTAAGGTGGTTGACTGCATTGTTCAATGAAATTTTCAGGACAGCAAAGATGCCCGAGGCGTGGAGGTGGAGTACCATGATCCCCCTCTATAAGAATAAGGGGGACATTCAGTGTTGCAATAACTATAGGGGGATTAAGTTACTGAGTCACTCTATGAAGATCTGGGAGAGAGTGGTCGAGGTGAGGCTGAGACGGATAGTGTCTATCTCGGAAAACCAGTTCGGATTTATGCCCGGCCGCTCGACGACGGAGGCAATTCACCTGGTACGGCGGTTGGTGGAGCAATATAGGGAAAGGAAGAAGGATTTGCACATGGTGTTCATCGACCTAGAAAAGGCGTACGACAAAGTCCCCAGGGAGGTGCTTTGGAGATGCTTGGAGGTGAGTGGAGTACCGCAGGCATATAGCAGAGTAATTAAGGATATGTATGAGGGAGCGAAAACCCAGGTGAGGACGGCGGGAGGAGACTCAGAGCATTTCACTGTCCTGACAGGATTGCATCAGGGATCTACTCTTAGTCCCTTTTTGTTTGCGCTAGTAATGGATGTGTTAACGCGGCGTATCCAAGGGGAGGTGCCGTGGTGTATGCTTTTTGCAGACGATGTAGTCCTGATAGATGAGACGCGAGGGGGTGTGAACGACAAATTAGAGCTGTGGAGGCAAACTCTGGAGTCTAAAGGGTTCAGGGTGAGCAGAACCAAGACAGAGTATGTGGAATGTAAGTTTAATGACGTAAGGCGAGAGAATGAGGTAGTGGTGAGGCTAGAAGCGCAGGAGGTAAAGAAAAGGGATAAGTTCAAGTACCTCGGGTCCGTGATCCAGAGTAACGGTGAGATCGACGAGGATGTCTCGCACCGTATCGGGGCGGGATGGATGAAGTGGAAACTTGCATCGGGGGTGCTGTGTGATAAGAAGGTGCCGCCCAAGCTTAAAGGTAAATTCTATAGGGTGGTAGTCCGTCCGGCCTTGCTGTATGGAGCGGAGTGTTGGCCAGTTAAGAACTCCCACACCCAAAGAATGAAGGTGGCAGAAATGCGGATGTTGCGCTGGATGTGTGGACTGACCCGAAGGGATAGAGCTCGGAATGAGACTATCCGGGAGAAGGTTGGGGTGACTTCAGTGGAGTGTAAGATGCGGGAAGCACGATTGAGATGGTTCGGACACGTGAAGAGGAGGGGCATGGATGCCCCGGTCCGTAGGTGTGAGAGGCTAGCGTTGGATGGTTTTAGACGGGGTAGGGGTAGACCGAAGAAGTACTGGGGTGAGGTGATTAGGCGGGACATGGAACAGTTACAGCTTACCGAGGACATGACCCTAGATAGGAAGGTCTGGAAGACGCGAATTACGGCAGAGGATTAGGGCCTGTTCGGGTCGCTAATGTAGGGAGGTAATTGGTGGGGGTGTATTCCTGGTATGATTCCGTATTCAATGTTCTGTTCCGTGTTCCGTGTTCTATGTTTGTTACGAATCTGTGTGCTTTCCTCTGCTTTATATTCCTGCATTCCTGCTTTACTCTGTTTTATATTCCTTATGGCTGCAGTATCTATGTTATGTCATCTGCTTCTGTGCTGTACTATGTGTTTGTTTGATATCTCGTAACTTGAGCCGGGGGTCTTTCGGAAACAGCCTTTCTACTTCATCAGAGGTAGAGGTATGGACTGCGTACATCTTACCCCCCCCAGACCCCACAAAGTGGGAATACACTGGGTTTGTTGTTGTTGTGTATTTTCTAAGGCCCAAACCACTTCATCACTCCATGTGCATGACACGACCCGAACCAGGGCCTTGTCGTAATGGGCATATCAAGCCCAACAAGGATCGGAGATCGCCCCGCTATCCAATCCGACTAACCAACATATACCCTGAGTCGGATGAATTCCGAACATATAACAAGATAGAATAACTATCAACTCAAAGACTTTAGGATAGGTCCACGACCATGGCCAACCCAACCAAGTCTAACCATCCAATGCCAACCAACAATCACAACCAAACCGAAATAATAACTAAGTTGATATCCACACAATAATAAAATGGAACAATCACAAATCAAATAAAGTCATACGGTATCAGCCCTAATACCAATACCAATGCCAAGGCTGACACCACTGCCAACACTGCCCATACCAACCCATAGTAGTCTCACAAAGCCTCTGTCCGAAATCAAAACAACATCCAGTCGGGACATACCCCCGACCATAGCCAAAACCAATGGCCAAGACTAACCAATGAAAACATAAGAAACTAAAACTAGAAATGAAGCCTTTCGAAGTATGGACGCTCATCACTTCAAGTCAACACAAGATGTTCCCGAAGTCTGATCACTGATAGGAGGTGTAGTATGACCAATACTTGCATCGCGTGGGGATACAACATCGAAGACGGTTAGCGGTTGGAGCGCTAGCATGTAACTCAAGGATAAGGATAAAATAGTGCCAACAATTCCAAACCAATCAATCAATCCATATACCAATGCAATACATACATACACATATATATTTATACCATGCCAGGATAGGGAACAAGATTAACATGAACTTTGAAATCATTAACCTGAGCTGTGTAGCATGACCGTTATAGAACAAGGCAACCACAGGCTATATGAGCGCAACTCTCCCCTAGTTGGAAGGGCTCCAGTGCGTGTAGCCGCACGAACCAGAGAATATCCATATCCGTATATGCTTTTATGGAGGACTCGAACCTCCCGGCATAATCAAGGTGACTTAAGTACCAATATACTATTATGGGGGACTTGAACCTCCCATTCATATATTCATTCGGGGAACTCGAACCATCCGGTCATAAGACACCCGCACCTGCTAGTGCGGTTTCCAGTGTTATCCTTCGGACTCTACTTTCACGGCCCGGTTACACATCCCGCTTTAAAGCCCAATTTAAAACCATCATTCCACATCCATAACCATTAAGTCAATCACTTACCAAAGGCACCTCGTTGGTATCGTCATACCAACACTACTTGCAAGTATACCACATGTCATTACCATTATCAATTAACCATGCATTCATTTGACTTTAGGACTCGAACACATTGTCTAACAAAGACACTTGTTCAATCTTAAGTTTAGGGACTCAAACCCATTGTCTAACAAAGACATAAATTAAGTTAATATTTAGGGACTCAAACCCATTTAACAATTTAAACCACCAAGGTTACCATTTAGATCATTACATGGCCAATAAGGCCTTTGCAAAACCATTTACCAACCATTCATATCCATTAGGCCAATGCCTTAGTTCAAAACTTCATTAACATGTGACTAGTTTATTCTTTTAGGCATTTTCACACACACTTAGAGGGCATACTATTATCAAGGCCAAAATCGAGGTAAAAACCATCAAGTTTAGGGTAACCCATGACCTATTTGTTAAACCCCAATTACCAAACACCCATATGTGCAAATCATCACCAAAAACATGTATAAACACAAGTTAAACCAAGAGTAAACAATACTCAATCATATACAACAAAACCCTCAATTTTGGTTTTCAAAACCACCATTTAAGAATCATAATCACACTTTAAAACACATGATATTTGAGAACTAACAATGAGGGAAGAATCACATGCTTTATTCAAGAAGATTCATGGAAGAAACTTGACTCTTAAGCTT
Source organism: Capsicum annuum (assembly GCF_002878395.1). Lineage (NCBI taxonomy): Eukaryota > Viridiplantae > Streptophyta > Magnoliopsida > Solanales > Solanaceae > Capsicum > Capsicum annuum. The sequence goes on along the minus strand of NC_061113.1, from coordinate 54,517,417 downwards.
CAAGATGAACACCTTTGAAGAACCCTAGTCCCAATCTTCAAGAAAGAGTTTAGAGAGTGTTTGATCTTTCAATACTGGGTTATGAGGGTTCACAACATGTTTTAAGATGTGGGGACTTAAGGGTTTTGGGGTGGGAAATGTTCGGAATACCCTCAACTTAAAAGCTGAAAACTTGGTCGCCGGAAGGTATGACCCATCCCCCTAAATCGTACCTTAGGGTATGGGTGGTACCCTTATATCGTACCCTAGCATCATCTTAGATCCCCATACAATATACGACCATAAGGTTTAACTCGTATCCTAGCATACGAGAAGTCCCTTCTAACCCGTACCTTAGACAGAATGCACTAGGCTAAGTTTAGGACATCATATGACCTCACCATATACACCTCGTACCCTAACATACGAGAGGTAAGATATCCATTCGTACCTTGGACAAAAACCAACCAAACCATACTAATTTATATATGAGAAGAGAGACCTAAACTGTATCTTAGTATACGACAAGTATGCTCAAATCGTATGTTGTCTAGAAAACAAAAACTCAGGAAATTTTCAAAGGGTGAAAAGCCAAGGTGTTTCAATTCTCCCCTAGTTGGATCATTTGTCTTCGAATGACGGGTAAGGCAAGCACAAGCACGAGTTAGCACACCATGGCATATCAAACTAACCTTTAACTAAGTTAGAAAACAAAGATACAAGGAAATCTTCTTTAACAAAGTTTGAAACAAAAGTATGATGAACACATACCTTCCGCACAAATTCCAGGAGCTGAAAACAGGAATAGATACTTGGACTTCATGTCCTCTTCCGCTTCCCAAGTAGCCTCTTCAACCTTATGGTTCCTCTAAAGGACCTTTACCCGAAGCTACATCTTTTGTCCGCAATCGACAAACTTGATGATCTAAGATCTCAACCGGGACCACCTCATAAGATAAGGAATCCTAGATACCCAACCTTTCCAGAGGAACAACCGATGAAGGATCACTTACGCACTTTCTCAACATAGAGACATGGAAAACCGGATGAATGAAGCTCAAACTAGAAGGCAACTCCAACTCATTAGCAACAATGCCAACCTTCTTCAAAACCATGTATGGACCGACATACCGGGGATTAAGTTTCCCCTTCTTAGCATATCGCATTACTCCCTTTACGGGAGACACCTTCAAGAATACCCAATCGCCAACATTGAATTCCAAATCCCTACGCCTTACATCCGCATAGGACTTTTGACGACTTTGAGCGGCTTTCAATCTATCACGAATCACCTTCACCTTTTGCAAGGCTTGGTGAACCAAATCAGGGTCAAACAACTTACCCTCACCAACTTCATACCACCCAATAGGAGAACGACATCTCCTACCATACGCCGCCTCAAAAGGAGCTATACCAATGCTAGAGTGGTAGCTATTATTATAAGCAAACTCAATCAAAGGCAAATGGTTGAACCAACTACCACCATAGTCAATCACGCAAGCACGAAGCATATCTTCCAATGTCTGAATGGTCCTCTCCGCTTGTCCATCCGATTGCGGGTGGAAAGCGGTACTAAGGCACACCTTAGTTCCCAAATCTTTCTGGAACGACTTCCAAAAATGAGATGAGAACGGATTACTACGATTCGAAATGATAGAAACGGGAGCACCATGCAACTTTACAATCTCTGCAAGATACAACTTAGCATAATCCTCCGTCGAATAACTAGTCCTCATCGGCAAGAAATGAGCGAACTTGGTCATCCTATCCACAATGACCCAAATCAAATCACATTGATTTCGAGACCGAGGAAAACCAGTAATGAAATCCATGTTAATCACTTCCCACTCCCATTCGTTCAATTCCATCTCTTGGTACAAAACCTCGGGTCTCATGTGCTCAACTTTCACTTGTTGACACACCATATACTTAGCCACATAGCTAGCCCACATTTTGTTTCATATTGTTCCACCAATAGAACTCCCTGAGATCACGATACATCTTTGTAGAACCAGGATGAATAGCATAACGAGATTCATGAGCTTCGGCTAGAATCCTTTCCCTCAACCCATCGACGTCGGGAACATATAACCTACCTTGGTACCTCAGGATACCATCACCACCAATCACAAAGTCAACAACCTTTTGCTGACCCACATTACTCTTAATTTTCATCAAATCAGGATCCAACACCTATTTTCCTTTGTCTCAACAACAAGAGATGACTGCGATACCGGATGCACAAACACGCCACCATCCTCGGAGTCCGTGAGACGAACTCCAAGACTAGACAAACGATAAATGTCTTTCACCAACTCCCGCTTATCCTCATCTACATGAGCCAGACTCCCCATGGATAACCTGCTAAAAGCATCAGCAACAATGAGCCTTACTTGGATGGTAATGAAGACTACGCATATCGTAGTCCTTTAGTAACTCAAGCCATCTTTTTTGCCTGAGATTTAACTCTTTTTGAGTAAACACATACTGTAGACTCTTATGATTAGAAAAGATGTCAACATGAATCCCATAGAGATAGTGACGCCAAATCTTTAATGCAAATACCACAACTAACAATTCCAAATCATGAGTAGGGTAGTTTTTGTCATGAACTTTCAATTGCCTAAAAGCATAAGCCACCACCCTACCATGCTGCATCAACACACAACCAAGCCCAACACGAGAAATATCTCAATACACTATGAAACTATTATTACCCTCGGGTTGGGTCAAAACTGCAGCTGAAGTCAACTTATTCATCAATTTCTCAAAATTACCTTCTCACGCATCTGACCACAAGAATTTTCTTCTGGGTCAACTTAGTCAATGAGGCAGCTATAGTTGAAAAGCTTTCCACAAATCTCCTATAATAACCGGCTAAACCCAAGCAGCTCTGAATATCGATTGGAGTCGCAGGTCTAGGCCACTTCTTAACCACCACAACCTTTTGTGGATCTATCCTGTTCCCTTCACTAGGGATAACATGACCAAGAAAAGTCACAGCCTTCAACCAAAACTCACACTTGGAGAACTTGGCATACAAACGCTGATCCTTCAAGGTCTGCAACACAGCACAGAGGTGATCGACATGATCCGCCTCACTTTTAGAATAGACCAAGATGTCATCAATGAAGACAATGACAAACAAGTCCAGAAATTGACGGAAAACCCTATTCATCAAATCCATAAATGTTGCTAGAGCATTGGTCAACCCAAAAAACATAAATAGGAACTCATAGTGACCATATCGGGTCCTGAAGGCAGTCTTAGGGATATCCACTTCCCTAATCTTAAGCTGATGATAACCTGACCTAAGATCAATCTTAGAGAAACACTTCGTACCTTGAAGTTGATCAAACAAGTCGTCGATCCTAGGAAAAGGATACTTATTCTTTATGGTCACCTTATTCAACTGACGATAGTCAATGCACATCCTAAGGGAACCATCCTTCTTACGCACAAATAACACAGGCGCACCCCTAGGAGACACACTAGGACGGATAAAACCTTTATTTAAGAGATCGTTCAATTTCTCCTTAAGCTTTTTCAACTTAGCCGGAGCCATTTTATAAGGAGGGATAGAAATTGGACGATTGTTCGGAACAAGATCAATCCTAAAATCTATTTCCCTATCGGGAGGTACACCAAGAAAATCATCTGGGAAAACCTCGGAAAACTCATTAACCACAGGAACGAATTCCAGATAAGGACCTTCCGAGTTAGAATCTTTAACCCGGACCAAATGATAGAAACACCCTTTCGAATCAACTTTTAGGTTCTAAGATATGAGGTGAACCCCTATTTTAGGCACTAAAGAACCTCCTTCCCATACAATGACCAACTTATTAGGGGATTTGAACATGACCTTATGGGTCTGACAATCTAGGGAAGCATCGCACGAATGCAACCAATCCATTCCCAATATGACATCAAAGTCAACCATATCTAACTCTATCCAATCCACAAGAGTTTCTCTACTACTAACAGATACCACACTCCCCCATAGACTCTTTTAACAATCACAGAGTCACCAATCGGGGTAGATACAAAAAAAGGATCAGAAATAAATTCAGGACCAAAACCAAAATGCACAGTCACAAACGGGGTCACATAAGAAAGAGTGGGTCCTGGATCAAGTAAACAATACACATCACGAGAGAAAAGTTTCAACGTACCAGTTACTACATCGGGGGACGCCTCAGAATCCTGGCGAGACGCAAGAGCATATAATCGATTTCGGCCAGTGCCAATACCAGAAGCAGAAATAGATGCAAAAGCAGCATCCTTTAGTGCATGAGCAGATGAAGAGGCAATCGGAACCTTGTTCGCCCCAGAAGCCATTCTAGCACGATAGTCACGCTGCATGTGACCAATCTGACCACAATAAAAATACCTGTTCTTTCCATCCTCACAAAACCCATGATGCGACCACCCAGAAAATCTACAAAGAGGGTGGGATGGAGATGACTGAGCCCCACTAGCCTGAGATTGGGCACCTCATGCCTGGGACCCACCATTATGTTGAGACCGACGATCACCCAACGGCTTCAGGTAAGGAGCACTAGCTGTGGAAAAAGAACCAGAACTCCCTCACTTCTTCTTTGGCCACTTACCACCATCTCTACCACTTTGCTCAGAAGGCCTAAACTTCTTCCCCTGCCTCTTACTAAACTCTAGACTGCTTCCTTTTCTCTTTCTCTACTTGTTGCATATAAACAACCAACCTAGAGATATCCATGTCCTAAATCAGCAAGGCAGCCTTACTTTCCAAGATCAACTCGCGAGACAATCCTGAAGCGAACTTCCTTATTCGTGCCCTCATATCAGCACCATCTCCGGAGCATACCGAGACAACTGGTGAAGTTTCAAGGCATACTCCTCGACCAACATCCTTATTTCAGATTAACAAACTCCGCTTTCGCTTCCCTCAACTCGTGAGGAAAGAAGCGGTCCAGAAATGCAGTAGAGAAATTCTCCCACGGAGATGACTCTTCAATGTCACCCCTTGCCTAATCCCATTCTTCGTACCATTGGAATGCCACATCCTTCAGCTGGTAGGCAGCAAACTCCACCCCTTCCACATTAGTGGCATGCATAACCCTGAAAATCTTTTCCATCTCATCCAGTAAACCCTGAGGATCCTCTTCCACCGTACCACCCGTAAAAGATGGAGGATTTAACCTCATGAACTGGCTAACTCTCGTGGCTTCAGAAGATGGAGTAGCCGATGGACCACACTCAGCCTGAGAAGCTACCAACTGAGCAATCATATGAATCGACTAACCAATGCTCATTCGTGACATTAGCCTGAGGAAGACTAAAAGGAACTGGTAGAACTCCAGGACAATCAGAGAGGGACTGGACCTAAGTTGCTCGGACTCTTCAAAAATGTCTATGGGTGTGTGTCAGATCCTCCAAAAATAGTGTATTTTTGAAGGATCCGACATGGGAGCGGCAACATTTTTAGAGAGTCCGAGCAACTTAGGACTGGATTTCTAGATCGAGTATGGATCCCATAAGTAGAGCGTGTTCCATCAACATTATCCTCAGTTAGGACAGAGGAGTTTCCGTGAGCTTCCGATCGTTGAGGCATGATCTGAAAGACAAGCAAACGGAAATCAGAAGAATTCAAGATCTTAGACTCTATAGCTCGAAATAAGACAAGAAAGTGAAATATTCCTAAATGCCTTGTAGCCTCTCCTTTATGAGTGTGGCGCGATACACATCCTTAAAAGAGACTCTACTCGACACGGCTTTGTGGACTCCTAATTGATCATGAACCTAAAGCTCTGATACTAACTTGACACGACTCGAACCAGGGCCTTGTCGTAATAGGCATCTCAAGCCCAACAAGGACCGGAGATCGCCCCACTACCCAATCCGACCAACCAACATATACCCCGAGTCGGATGAATTCCGAACATATAACAAGATAGAATAACTATCAACTCAAAGACTTTAGGATAGGTCCAAGACCATGGCTAACCCAACCAAGTCTAACCATCCAAAGCCAACCAACAACCACAACCAAACCGAAATAGTAACTAAGATTATATCCATACCATAATAAAATGGAACAATCATAAATCAAATAAAGTTATATGGTATCAGCCCCAATACCAATACCAATGCCAAGGCTGACACCACTGCCGACACCGCCCATACCAACCCATAATAGTCTCACAAAGCCTCTGTCCGAAATCAAAACAACATCCAATCGGGACATGCCCCCGACCATAGCCAAAACCAATGGCCAAGAGTAACCAATGAAAACATAAGAAACTAAAACTAGAAATGGAGCCTTTTGAAGTATGGAAGCTCACCACTTCAACTTAACACAAAATGTTCCCGAAGTCCGATCACTGATAGGAGGTATAGTATGACCAACACCTGTATCGCGTAGGGATACAGCGTCGAAGACGGTTAGCGGTTGGAGCGCTAGTATGTAACTCAAGGATAAGGATAAAATAGTGCCAACAATTCAAAACCAATCAATCAATACATATACCAATGCAATACATACATATACATATATATTTATACCATGCCGGGATAGGGAACAAGATTAACATGAACTTTGAAATCATTAACCTGACTGTGTAGCATGACCGTCATAGAACAAGGCACCCACAGGCTATATGAGCCCAACTCTCCCCTAGCTAGAAGGGCCCCAATGCGTGTAGCCGCATGAATCAGAGAATATTCATATTCATATATGCCTTTATGGGGGACTCGAATCTCCCAGCATAATCAAGGTGACTTAAGCACTAATACACGTATTATGGGGGACTTGAACCTCCCATTCATATATTCATTCGGGGGACTCGAACTACCCGGTCATAAGACACCCGCACCGGCTAGCGTGGTTTCTAGTGTTAGTCTTTCGGACTCTACTTTCACGGCCCGGCTACACATCTCGCTTTAAAGCCCAATTTAAAAACATCCTTCCACATACACAACCATTAAGTCAATTACTTACCAAATGCACTTCGTTGGTATCGTCATACCAACACTACTTGCAAGTATACCACATGTCATTACAATTATCAATCAACCATGCATTCATTTGACTTTGGGACTCGAACACATTGTCTAACAAAGACAGTTGTTCAATCCAAAGTTTAGGGACTCGAACCCATTGTCTAACAAAGACGTTAATTAAGTTAATATTTAGGGACTCAAACCCATTTAACAATTTAAACCACCAAGGTTACCATTTAGATCATTACATGGCCAACAAGGCCTTCACAAAATCATTTACCAACCATTCATATCCATTAGGCCAATGCCTTAGTTCCAAACATCATTAACATGTGACTAGTTTATTCTTTTAAGCATTTTCACAAACACTTTGAGGGCATACTATTATCAAGGACAAAATCAACTTAAAAGCCATCAAGTTTAGGGTAACCCATGACCTATTTGTTAAACCACAATTCTCAAGCACCCATATATGCAAATCATCAACAAAAACATGTATAAACACAAGCTAAACCAAGAGTAAACAATACTCAATCATATGCAACAAAACCCTGAATTTTGGTTTTCAAAACCACCATTTGAGAATCATAATCACACTTTAAAACACATTATATTTAACTAACAATGAGGGAAGAGTCACATGCCTTATTCAAGAAGATTCACGGAAGAAACTTGACTCTTAAGCCTCAAGATGAACACCTTTGAAGAGCTTTAGTCCCAATTTTCAAGAAAGAGTTTAGAGAGGGTTTTTGGAGTGTTTGATCTTTCAATAGTGGGTTATAAGGGGCCACAACATGTTTTAAGATATGGGTACTTATGGGTTTTGGGGTGGGAAATGTCCGGAACAGTGTTGTAAAAGGCGAGCACGTCGCCAATGGCAAATGGCGAGGCGAGGCAAGGCTATGTCGCCTCTTCAGTCCGTGGCATTGCGAAACTCAAAAGGAAACACCTTTGCGAGAAAGGCGACGTGGCGAGGCGAGGCGGCGACAAAGGCGTTGGCTTTTAATTGTTTTTAAAAAAATTAGGGTTTTAGGTATATAAGCTAATTTTAGGGCTTATTTACACATTTTAACACTACTAACTTACTAATTGTTGACTGCGGCTGCTACCATTCATCTCAAAAGTTTGATTCCGGCGACCGACGACGCACTCCAGCGACTTCCGCTACTCCGGTAAGAAGTGATTTCTTTTTTTTTTTCTTCTTTCTTCTTTTCTTCTTCTTCTTAATCTAGCGAAGTGACTGGACATGTATTTTGGTTCTGTTTTTTGTTCTTTCTCTTGTTATCTTCTTCTTCTATTTTTCGGCCGGCATTACTATATCTATAACAGTGAACTTGTGACATACACTGTTACTGTGTTACTGTAACAGTAACCAGTGGCCACTGTCCTTAATTCTTAATTCTTATTATGTAATTTTTTTTAATAACTTATGTAAAATTAACATAGCGAAGGGGAGCCTTGGAGTAACTGGTAAAGTTGCTGCCATGTGACCAGGAGGTCACGGGTTCAAGCCTTGGAAACAGCCTCTGGTAGAAATGCAAGGTAAGACTGCGTACGATACACCCTTGTGGTGGGGCCCTTCCCCGGACACCGCGCATAGCGGTAGCTTTAGTGCACCGGACTGCCTTTTTTATGTAAAATTAACATAGCATGATGGTATAATATACTAATTAAATTATTTGATCATTAACAACTTTCAATTTCAATGGCATCTCAATCTACTAGTAGCAAACAAAAGGACATAGGATGGAATTATGGTACACAAGGACCGACAAAAGATGCAGTGATATGTAATTTTTGTCGACATACCATAAATGGCAGTATTACTCGATTCAAACAACACTTGATAGGTGGAAACAAAAATGTGAGGGTATGTCAAACTTGTCCGACAAACATTAGGGACGAAGTAAAGGCATTTATTGATAGCAAAGCCGCAACAAATCCAAAGAATGAAAGATATATGCCATCATATAATATTGTTGATGATGATGATGATGATGACATGAATGAACTTGAGGAAATGATGCCTCCCTCCAAATATCAAAAAATGTCTTCAAGTGGTAGTTTATCATCCTCGGCACATGTGGCGAAAGGTTCTATGGATAGATTTTATCTACAAAAGCCACAACGTAACACCGACTTTGAAAAGGCGAGAGTAGAAGGAGGACGAGGAATTAATGACACAAAAAAAATCTTAAGGGAGCGGGCGGTAAATGCTTTCGCGGTGTGTATGTATGATGCGGGCCTCCCATTCAATTGTGTTAATTATGATTCATTTACTAACTTCATAGAAACGGTAGGACAACATGAACCGGGAATGGAGCCACCTACCTATCATGAAGTTAGAGTTTCTCAATTAAAGAAGTAAAGAAAGTTGAACTTGTTGAGAAGTATTAGGTGTAATGGCAAAAGTATAGTTGTTTCATTATGATGGATAAATGGACAACTTGTAATGGAAAAATGATCAGTAATATTTTGGTCAATTGTTCGATAGAGAGCATCTTTCTTGGTTTTGTTGATGCTAGCTATGAGTCCACCACTGGCACTAAGATGTACAACTTGTTTGAGAAGACAATTGAGAATATTGGACCGGAAAATGTTGTACAAGTTGTACGTGAGAATGTAAAAGTGGGGGAGCTTATGAGGGTTGTGTACCCACCTATCTACTAGACTCCATGTGCTTCATTGCATCAATTTGATGTTGCAAGGCATATTCAAGATTAATCCATATGCCTCAGGTAATACTTAACAACTCTTTTTTTTTAGTTATTACTTATTACTAAAGTCCGAACCATCTCAATCGTGCTTCCCGCATCTTACACTCCACTGAAGTCACCCCAACCTTCTCCCGGATAGTCTCATTCCGAGCTCTATCCCTTCGGGTCAGTCCACACATCCAGCGCAACATCCGCATTTCTGCCACCTTCATTCTTTGGGTGTGGGAGTTCTTAACTGGCCAACACTCCGCTCCATACAGCAAGGCCGGACGGACTACCACCCTATAGAATTTACCTTTAAGCTTGGGCGGCACCTTCTTATCACACAGCACCCCCGATGCAAGTTTCCACTTCATCCATCCCGCCCCGATACGGTGCGAGACATCCTCGTCGATCTCACCGTTACTCTGGATCACGGACCCGAGGTACTTGAACTTATCCCTTTTCTTTACCTCCTGCGCTTCTAGCCTCACCACTACCTCATTCTCTCGCCTTACGTCATGGAGAGGAGGGGCATGGATGCCCCGGTCCGTAGGTGTGAGAGGCTAGCGTTGGATGGTTTTAGACGGGGTAGGGGTAGACCGAAGAAGTACTGGGGTGAGGTGATTAGGCGGGACATGGAACAGTTACAGCTTACCGAGGACATGACCCTAGATAGGAAGGTCTGGAAGACGCGAATTACGGCAGAGGATTAGGGCCTGTTCGGGTCGCTAATGTAGGGAGGTAATTGGTGGGGGTGTATTCCTGGTATGATTCCGTATTCAATGTTCTGTTCCGTGTTCCGTGTTCTATGTTTGTTACGAATCTGTGTGCTTTCCTCTGCTTTATATTCCTGCATTCCTGCTTTACTCTGTTTTATATTCCTTATGGCTGCAGTATCTATGTTATGTCATCTGCTTCTGTGCTGTACTATGTGTTTGTTTGATATCTCGTAACTTGAGCCGGGGGTCTTTCGGAAACAGCCTTTCTACTTCATCAGAGGTAGAGGTATGGACTGCGTACATCTTACCCCCCCCAGACCCCACAAAGTGGGAATACACTGGGTTTGTTGTTGTTGTTGTTGTGTACTTATTACTAAAGTCTGAATATTTATTAAGCTAATAGTTGATATAATGTCTTTTACAATTTTTAAGAAGGCCACAAAGGTGGTTTGTTACATAAGTCAAAGGCCGTTGTTGTTGAAATTGATGAGAAAATTCACCAATGAGAAAAATTTGGTGAATCTGGCCAAGACAAGATTCGCAACGGCCTTTTTGACTTTGGAGGCTATGTATAAACAAAGGAAGAATTTGAGAACCTTGATCATCTCCAACGAATGGACTTCTAGTAAATTTACAAAGGAAGTTTTGGGGAAAGAAGTTTCCGCCATTCTTTATTCTACATACTTTTGGAATGATGTAGTCAAGGCTCTTAAAGTTTGTGGTCCTTTGGTCTCGTTCCTTCGCTTGGTGGATGGGAAAAAAGACCCCCAATAGGCTATATGCTTGAAGCAATGGATAAGGCAAAGGAAGCTATTCAACGGGGGTTTGATAGAGTTTCAAGGCATTATGAGAAAGTCCTCAAAATAATTGATTCAAGGTGGACTGACCAACTCAAGCGACCGTTGCACTCCACCGGGTATATTTTGAATCTGGGTTTGTACTTTAAATCGACGATGAGTGTGGAGAAAATTGCGAAAGTGTGGGAGAGTTACTACACTTGTGTTGAGACGATGGTCCCCGATCTTTCCACACAAGATTTACTACTTGCTGAGCTTGCTAAGTACAAGAGTGCGGATGGATTCTTTGGTTCTGGTCAAGCTGTTAGAGCCAAAGACACAAGGTCACCGGGTTAGTGAATATTGAATTGGTTTAGTTATCTTTATTTTAAAGCACCTTAAGTTATTGACTTTTTTATACTTGTTAACCTTCAATTTTTTTCTATAGTTGAGTGGTGGTCCCTATTTGGCAGTGGAACTCCAAATTTGCAAAGATTTTCCATGAGAGTTCTGAGTTTAACTTGTAGTGCATCTGGATGCGAGCGGAATTGGAGTGTCTTTGAACATGTGAGAACGAGTTATTATATTCAACTTTTTATCTTAAAGTGATTATTATTTGAATCTAATTAGTAACTACTTTATTATGTACAGATTCATTCCAAGAAGAGAAATAGGCTTGAGCTATCGCGTCTCAATGATCTAGTGTACGTTAAGTACAATAGAACATTGACACGTCTCTATGATATTCGCCATTCCATTGATCCTATTATCTTAGAAAATATTGAAGATGCTAATGAATGGTTACTTGTTGGCCCCAAAGATCAAGAAGATGAATTGGTGTGTATGAGGAAGGTGATCTTAATTGGGGCACTGTTGCTATGCCAGTTGGAGCTAATGAAGATAATATCTATGGTCTTAGGAGAAAGTCAAGGTCAAGGTCACTTGACAAGTGAAAAGCGACAAGTTAAGCCAGACTTGGGCCCTAATTGATGAAGAATCCGAAGAGGAAGAAGATGAGGGGCAATATAATGAAATGCATATCGGAATTGAAGATAATGCAGATCTTGAAGAAGAATAAATTTGTTTTATGGATATTGAATTGTTGAGTCATTTAAGTTCTAGACTTTTAGTATCTATCTACTATCTATTTTTAATTCTTGACTTGGAAATATTCCGAATATATTAATGTTATTGAAATTTTGATCATTTATATATTATTTTAATTTTTTATATTAATTGTCGCCGTACATTCAAAAGGCGCGCGGCGAGGCGGAGCTTTGTCGCCTTTTGCCGTCCAAAACACTGGTCCGGAATACCCTCAGCTTATAAGCTGAAAACTTGGTCGTAGGAGGGTACAACCTATCCTCCTAAACCATACCCTAGGGTACAAGTGGTACCTTTTTCTCGTACCCCTAGCGTCATTGTGGACCCCCATACTGACCAACATGCGACCACAAGGTCTAACTCGTATCCTAGCATACGAGAAGTACTCTCGAACCCGTTCCTTCGACAGAATGCACTAGGCTAAGTTTAGTGCATCATACGACCTCACATGTATACCTCGTACCCTAACATACGAGAGGTAAGATGTCCATTCGGACCTTGGACAGAAACCAACCAAACCACACTGATTTACCTACGAGAAGAGGGACCTAAACCGTATCTTAGCATACGACAAGTATACTCAAATCGTATATGTCCAGAAAACAAAAACTCAAGAAATTTTTTAAGAGTCAAAAGCCAAGGTGTTTCAGTGCATGCAGGCCTTGTTATCCTTTGCCACTTGAGAATCTTTAGCCACACTTCACCAGAAAAAGGGCACTCAAATAGAGGGTGATCAACAGTCTCTTGGCTGCCTCCACACAAGCTACAAGTTGCTTCATCAATGATGCCTTAGCTCATCAATCGAGCTTTAGTCTGCAATCGATCTTGAATGGGTAAATATAAGATAAAAAATCCACCTTGGTGCTCCACAGTTACACCAGACCGGTTTCCTCCATGCGGACTTGGGAACATCTCGCAACTTACTATACCTCTTCATTGTTGAGAAATGCTACATGCTCAGCAGGTCCTGTTCTTTGATATCCACCTTCTCCGGATAACTTGCAGCTTTGAAGATCATTTTCACCACCTCTGTGCTGGTTGACTACCCCATAGCGGTTGATGGCCTCCATAATAACAATGTATCCACTTAATCCATTATTTATCTTTCTTATGACACGCATTCCATAGTAGTTTTCACATTGCAGCGTTACATATGTCAAGGATATTCAAACCTCCAGTCACTTTAGAGTTTAATGGAAGAGAGAACTCCAATCTCTTGCTTTTCGCTGAAATATTACTTAGTTTATTTATTCTTCAAAACCCTTTTAAATAGGAGTATTACATCAATAGTCTAATCTTTATGAAAGTAGGAAACATAAAATCCTATTCTAGAAAGTCTAATCCTTGTGAAAGTAGGAAACATAAAACCCCATTCTAGAATAATAAATAAAACTACTAAAATATAATTAAATATTTAATTAGTTGACTTCCACGGATCCACAACATAGGTGCACTAGCTGAAGACTGCGCATTACCCCAAAACTTCCCCTTGGACTATTTCTTTCCCCATTTGCCACCCTGTGACTGACCGACATCCTGGTCTGCTGACCTAGTCCTCTTATTCTGCCTGTCCTGTACCTCTCCTGTACCTCTGCTTGCTTCTTCTCATCCTCAATCTACTGCATATGCACTACCATTATGCACTACCAACCTGGAGATATCCATATCATTGTTTTGCATTGCCCCCTTGAATTCTAACACAAAGTCACTAGAGATTCCGGCTGCGAACTTCCTCATACGAGATATCTATTGGACACGAACTCTGGGGCATAACGAGACAACTGGTAATTTCAATGCATACTCTTTGACACTCATCCTACCCTGCTTAATATTCACAAATTCCTCAACCTTAGCTTCCCTCAACTCTTAGGGGAAGAAGTGATTAAGAAAGGCATTAGAAAACTCTTCCCAAACCGCAGGTTTAACATTTTTACCTCTTTAACTCCTCTCACTCATCATACCACTTATAGGCCACCCTTTTAGACTGATAGACAACAAAATCTACTCCCTCGAAATCACTAGCATGCAGAACTCTGAATATCTTCTCTATCTCATCCACAAACTCTTGAGGATCTTTCCCAACCTTAAAACTCATAAAAGTGGGTGGGTTCAGCCTCATGAATTGACCAACCCTGATAACCTCAGATGAACTGGTAACAGATCTCACATTTTCAGACCGACTAGATAGAGATGCCACAAGCTGAGCTAGCATATGGATAGATTTACGGAACTCAACATTCGAGACCTCTCTTGGGGTATTTTTTTTTTGGTTTGGGGGGGTGGGCTGAGTACGGTCGACACCGACACGAGGAGCTCAAAGAAGGCTAGTACGCTAATTTGCTCGAACTCGGGTGCGGGTGTTCGATACGGGTACTGATCTAGAGGTTGGATCCTTCACGGTCTCAATTTAAAAATTCGGGGATATGGATCTAGAGAAAGATACGGGTGCGGGGATTGGGTAAAAAATAATTCAAATATCTAAAAGTAGAATTACAAAACATAAATTATGAGATATTATATAGAAAACTTGAGGAAAAAATATTGTTCAAGAAGAAAATCCTGAAAGGAGATAAAAAGAAAAATAATAACATAGAAGTTTCTATATACAAGGTATTCCATTTTCTTCAATTTTACCTTAGCTTTTGTTTTGATTACGAAATTTCTTAAATCTATCTGGACTTTTCAGTCGATTTTGGTAAAAGTTACTCAAAATCGGTTGACCTGATCGGGTACAGATCCCACACCCACACTACACCCATGTCGTGTCGACATGGGTGCGGCACCAAAAGTGAAGAGTCTGAGTAACTTAGCTAGTAGGGACTGGTGGAACCCCTGGAGGAGCAGTAAATTCTGGAGTACGGGCTCTTTACCGGGTTCGCATCCCATGAGCAGGGCGGACCTCTTCAGCATTTGTCCCAATGGGAACAGAGGGTCCAACTGAGGTCTGACTGTTGGTTCTTCGGGGAGGCATGATTTGAAACGCGGAAAGTCATAAGTTAGGAGAATTTCATGGTACTAGACTTTATAACACGAACTAGAATCATGAAGAAAGTGAAACGTTCCTAAATGCCTTGTAGCCTCTCTTATAAGCGTGGCATGCTACACATCCATAAAAGGACTACTTAACACGGCTTCGTAAACACCCTGGGATCTTGAACTGTGCTCTGATACCAAGCTGTCACGACCCGAGCCTAGGCTGTAGCTGCGACAAGCATCCCGAATCAGAAGGGCTCGAGAGACCCGTTAGCATACTACCATAAGCATAATTCAAAGCGGAAGATAAACTAAATAAGAAGAAAGTTTCATAATCAAATCTAATACATCAAGACGTACTGAAACATAAGCCCAATCCAATCTACGAAGCCTCTATTGAGTACAAGTTTGTCTATGTCGGGACAAATCCCCCAGCCGGACCATGAAACTAAGAGAAACCAACATATGAATAAACTCCTTTCCGAACAAGGAAGGCTCACTGGCTCTGAACTCTGAAAAAAGTCTATTGCTGCACTGGACCGCGGTACTGAGCCTTAGAACCTACATTATGAGACAGTGCAGCAGCCCTAGGATGGTCAATACTTGCAATGTATTGGTATATAGAACGGCCAAAGAAAATAACTTTCAAAAGACTGATTTTCATTCATTATCATTAGTCCAGCGTGAAACTAAGAACAACATAATAGTGAAAACATCATAAGAATCATAACATGGGGTTATATAACATCAAATCAGTTTGAAAACATGTATTTTAATCCAAAATTTCTTTCTAAACGACATCATGATATTATTTCGTTCTGAGCTAGGCGACATATCCGACATGGTCTAAAAAACCCCACGGGCTATGCAGGGTTCGACATTGACTTGTCGGTCAAGCCCCCAATCTGAGTTTACCGCAAAGATTTGAGTGTCTGGTCTGGTATACAATTGCATACAGCAAGTATATAATGATCATCCGTATTCAGGATAGAATCAATCCCGCGTCGGCAAAACACGCTTTCAGGCTATGAGTTAGCTGAACTCGTTCCTTCTCGATTAGCCACCTAACTTTCTTTGAGCTCATATTTTAACCACTTAAAGCATGCATTTTTCTTAAAACATGGTCTATAGTTTGAATTACACTCTAATCTAAAATAGACTGTAGTCTGAAATAGTCTGCAGTCTGAATAGTCTGTCATGGCATTTGTCTGATTTGGTATCGTCATACCAAGAGTTGCAAGTCTTATTAGCCATATAGCATGTTCTATTTTACCACTTACATGTCATAAAACATTTACCATCATAAGATGTTTCAAAAAGTCACAAAGCAAGACTCTTTTAATAAACATTGTGGTTTAGGTAAACATTTCTAAATCATGAATTCTGTAAAAGCTTTAGGAGGAGACTTTCCCCCTTTTAATCATATTCAAGTAACCAACATAGAGAAAACAAGAGCAACACCCATTGAAACCTTTCACATGCATAATTGGGTAAGGAAACCATTAACAACCTCATGCTTTTCATAAATCTCAATTTAACATGCACGTGTGTATATATATACACACCCACGAATGTACATAATTGAGGTTGAAGTGAAAATCTTGTAGTTAAAACGAAAATCTCATAGTTTCAATACTTGAAAGAGATTACCAGATTGTAAATCAGACCCCATAAGATTTAGGTCGTTCTACATACCTCTAATGGAGAGAACTTGAATCAAAGGTTACCCTTAGGATCTTCTACTTCCTTTCGTCTCAATTCTTGACTTGGATCAGACTTGAGAGTGTTCTGATGTTAATTTAGGGTTGTTCCCACTTAGAATGAACGTAATAGAATATCAGGGGACTGTTTTAGGTGTATAAGGGCCAAAATACCCCTCATGAATACCCACAAATTTGCAAAAACCGTTGGGTAACGGGGGTGGGGCGCGACACGACCCCCAACGCGCATACCCCCCTTCGCAGCGCGGCCCTTTTGCGAGGTTGAGGCAGTAGCCCCTCGCGGCACAGGACCATTGCGTGGTGTCGCCCTCGTGTCACGCCCTCCAAATCCGTCTAAAAATGTCCCCAAGCCATTCTAACTCCTCTTAATGTAGTTTGTCTTCAATCTAGGGGTCTCGTGGACTCATTTTTCGCTCTATATACATGCCGTGAAGTCCGGGGTGTTACACTATGTTCTTTATTATTGTAGGTGCATGCTCCTACTTCACTCTATGCTCTAAGATGGCTAATATAACTACTTATTCTCCTTTATAAAATGTTTTACTTCTTTTTGCTTATATACCTTATTCAAACCCCTTATATTCCAAACAGCTATACTCATGTGTGTTGATGAGGATCATCTATGTCCGCCACCTCTCCCTTACTACTCTGTTCACCTACATGCCATATATCACACACCAACTCCTGGCTCACAACTTCATCAATCGGGCAGTGAAACCCATTGGCAATATTGATACTAGTTGCTGTGGCCAGAGATAAGTGACTGTGACCCTTACCTATGGATTTGCTTCCAACTGTTTGCCGAGCCGCATTGGTTGGGATTTCTTGTTGCATCTGTGGGGGGGTCTGGGACTGGTTCTGCTATTTGCTTTGGTCCCTCGGGCCTTTCAAAGATGATACATGTTTCATCCCAAGCCATGACCTGTTTTGGAGGCCTAGGTTTAGGTTGTTTTGGCTGTGCTTCACAGGGTCCTTGCATACATGTCTTAGCTGAAGGCACACGGGACAATAAACGGGCTTCCATTCATACCAGATGTCCTGTGAGAAAGCTCTCCCTGTGCATCCTGCACCTGCACCACCTTTGGCAAAGGCCTTACAATACCCATCTCCACCAAAATTCGGGCATATGATATCCTCTCCACCTTTGTTGTACAGTCATCAACATAGAGAGGAACACCAAGTGCACTTCCTACTCGACTCGAAGGATTCTGGTCCCCAATAGTTAAGTGGAAAATTATGCAATTGAACCCAAAAGTTGATTGTTTTCAATACCTCATCATTAAAATTAAAATCCTCAGTCCACATCTTCATAATGATCGGCTTACTGTTCAGTGTATAAGGCCATGTGTAAAGTAGTGCATTCCTATCTTCCAAACTTTGGAATCGGAACTAGAAAGTGTCCATCATTGTGCCAAATACACAGCTGGTTTGGCAACAAAATTCCATTGATTGGCTATAAATCTCTCTCGAGTTCCAATACTTGGTTGGCCACCCATAATATAAACGATCACCACCTGCTTCCATTTTTGTGTGGTCAAATCCACTTCCTCCTTTGCCAAAGTGACCACAGGTACCCCATCTCATATTTCTTTTGCTACAAAAGTGTGATTCATTCCCCTCATAGCCTTCTGCTTGTTACTGAATAGCTTCGCCCAGGGTTGCATTGGTTGTTTTAGATCTAGCTTCCGTTGTGCCCCTTGAATGTCATCAGGGTGCGATTTTACTTGCTCCTGAATTATATCACCCACTGGTGTTACTAATTTCTCTTGAGCAGTTGTGCTGCTCTTTGGGTTCGAAACCTACCCCTGTGCCTGTTTGCTCCTAGCTCCACTAGATTGCCCCGCCTTGCCTACCACGCTCGATCCTCGATCTGCTTGTACCATGGATGGCGTAGTTTTGGGGAAGAGGGGTTTAGTGGGCAATGGCAATAGCGGCCACTGCTCTAGTGTCACCCTTCTCTTCGAATCTCATGTCGTAGTTCCGATAATTACTTCTCTCTCTCAGATCTCTCTTAGGGGTGTGCATATGTTCTCTTTGTGTATTATCGGTTAGATTTATCGATTTTCGATTTGTCAACACGCTAAACCGATAACCAAACCAATAAGATACTTGTTATCAGTTTTCAATTTATCTATTCTGGTCCTTAACGGTTCAGTTTATCGGTTTAACCTATAAGAAAATGCTCCTTTTATTATTTTCACCTTCTCTTCTTAGTTTCATATGTTCACACATATATACACTACCTTCATGCATAGAAGCCTACACAAAGTAACAAGTTGAAGCAAATTCAAATACATTATTACTAAAACAAACCTGTTTTCTTTTTGGTTAAGTAACGAAATTGGATGCAGTAGCAATTGATAGCAATCTCTCAAAAAAGAAAATTAATGTAGGCTTATAGTTTATATTAATGGGTGGAAATCCAATAAGTCAACAATTTTATAAAGAAAAGAACAATACTTAGACGGCAATTATAAAATTCAAAAAATAATAGGATATGTATTTAAAATCTAAAACCACTATTATATAACTGGCAATAAAATTATAATTTTAATATAATCTTATTGGGTTATCGGTTTAACCGTTAACTAAAACCCAAAATCGAACCAATATCCCAATAAAAAGATTTCTAAAATCGTTTAAAAACCGTGTACCCAATAACTCGATACCGATAAATCAATAACGATTTTTCGGTTCAGTGTATCAGGTTAATTCAATTTTTGCACACTCCTAATCTCTGTAGTAGTCTTATGTCTTGAGCTAGCTCCTTCCTCTTGTCTTGCGAAACCAAACCAGCTTCCGGGGTCATCCCCGAGGCATTTCCGGCAAGGTGCACACACTAGCAAAGTCACTCTATCATGCATCCAGAGCAGTCATCTTTATTAGTACTATTATTATATACATTGTCCATTTATATTAAGCCCACAACTGTTTATATCATGCAGATAATACATTTGCAGGCACAATTTTGAAAGAGGTTTTAGACTGATGGGGAGCTTATGGAACATCAGTGATGAGCTCATAAGCAAAAAACTTTCTTGTTACCAAGTCGCTAATACTTGTCGGGACAAATGTTAACTTCAGCACTTGAAAAGGGTCTTCAAGGTGGATGTGATGATGAGATATGCATTCATCCATTAGCTTGCATCTTGTCAACAGTATTATTTCCTTTGATCAACGTAGTAGAGGTTAAACATTCTGTCCAAATTTTTCTTAGGGAAGTCCAGAGGGCTTGGTTGCTAATATGTCGATGATGTTTTTCTTCATTATTGTACTTTTCTGCTGGGGTTTGAGGGCACATGTCGGCGGTGTAGTTATAACATTGCTTATTAGATATAGTTTGTGTAACTGTAAAACTTTAATAATATTCAGCTGTTAAGCAGATTGCTCAATGGCTTTTGTATACCAGAAATATTAAAGAAATGTTGTCAGTCTACGCATCTTTCTTTACTCGTCAGTGATATTGGGAAAAGGATCAAATTTACCACTTCTATTTTGAAAAATAAATATTTCCTTGTTTAAAAAAAATAATCTACTTTGACTTGACATAAAATTTAAAAAAATAAAGAAGATTTTTGAATTTTGTGGCCTTATATTAAAGTTGTGTCAAATGTACAAAAATGTTCTTTAATCTTGTGGTCCTAAACATGTCAGGTGAAAAATTGAAATTAAAATATTATCAAAAAAAGAAATAGATCATTCTTTTTTAAATGGATTAAAAAGGAGTGGAAAATTTAAATTAAAATATTACCAAAAAATGGTAAGGAGTCATTTGTTTTAAACGGACTTAAAAGAAAAAGTAAGTCATTTTTTTTTAAATGGAAGGAGTAGTAGTATATGTCTTGTCATACTTTGGGGTTAAATTCCTCTCGCTGTCACATTTTAGGGCAAAATTTATCATTGTCGTTAAAGAAACTTTTTACATGCATTTCCTTTAACAGAAAAGCTTAAATTAACATTAAATGTCTCATTTTTTAAACATAAAATACACTTTAATCTAGCAGCTCCACTCAATCCGATCCACAAAAAAGACAAACAAATTTACCCTTCCTTAGTTTTGTTGGTTTAATTTTTCATCGAACAAATATATTTCTCTCAACGCGCAGCGTTAGTAGGTTCTTTACAAATGAGCAACAAGTAAAATGGAATGGGATAATGTAAAATCATGGAACTAGAGAAAATGTGTGCATTGATGCAGATTTATTTTTCATGAGCTATGCATTGATAAATATTCGGTGGCTTAATCTTATTGAAAAAAATTTGACCAACAGAACTAAGGGAGGGATATATTTATTTGTGTCTTGTTCGTGGCCTACCCTACTCCACCTCCAACCCCTCTAATTTTTTTTTTATATATATATATAATGGTAACTAATTGGAAGAAATAAGTAAAAAAATAATTTTATCGATTGTAGAGATTTGTAATAAAGGGTAAAAAATTTAAATCATTACATTTTTAATATATTATATATTATAAATTATAGTTACAGATTACAGATATAGATGTAGATTGTAGACGTAGATATATATCTATATAAAGTTGAATATATATTGCAGAACTTACAGTCTCTACATAGCTCATAGTTGAATTCACCACTGGATCCTTCCTCGATGATATTTGTTAATCAACTGTCAATGCTCTCTATTTATTTATTTATTTATTTATTTATTTATTTATTTATACATGTACTTTGTACGCAATGTAATTCTCAAAGGATTATTTGGTTGATGGATAAGAATAATAGTTTTTAGATTAAATGTAAGATTATTTTGATTAGTTATTCTATAGAAGGTGAATAACTAATCACGTTATCATGAAATATCTTAATTAATAGAATATTCATGTCTATCTCATCCCGCCACCCAAACAATCCCAAACTATCTCGATATCAGTGAAAACCTTGAAATGAAAAATTACAAAAAGAATCTTACATAATTGACAGGAAATGGAAACACTGAAAACAAATATTGTTGAGAAAGAACCAGGCTGGCTCCCTCCATAAGCAAGTTATTACTCTCATAGGGTGGTTGAGGTCATGATGTTGGAGATGTGTATTCTTCCAAATGGATTTGAATAGTTGTCCACGTTTCTCTAATTATAATATATAGTACTTCTATCTCAGACAATGTTACATAGTTTTTCAGCACACAAATATTTTTTATTAGATCGAATCCTTTACTGTTACATTTCTAATATTATTTCGTCAATTACGAAGTCATTACTGAAAACTCCTAACCCTCTACTTAACGTCACTCCCTCAAATTTTCGAAGTTCGTCTATATATTTATAAGCTAGTTCGTCTATATATTTATAAGCTACTTTAAATAAGTGACGAATCCATAGTTGAAATTACGTATTTAATAGAACTCAGTAACTTAGTATGTATTTGTGATTAATTGATAGGTGGACTTTGACAATTTCGTCTCTTTTCTTATCAATCATCAGATTCACACTCTGTATTAGGGGTGGGCATGGTACGGTACGGTATTTTAAACTTCGGTATGTTAACATCGATTTTGGTATCTAAAAGAACAATACAATTATCATACCAAATTAGTTTGGTATGGTTCGATATTTTTAAATTCGGTTTCGGTATTTTACAGTATGGTAATTCGATAACCATACTTTATTTGATTTCGACTTACATATATTGATATAAGAAAAACTATAACTTTAAATTTTAAAAACGTATCAATCATATCACAGTAACAACTATCTTTGTTAATCAATTACACAAAAAGAACATTTCAATCACGATTGAGTAGTCAAAGAAGCAAACTCTGAACAACATGACCTAAACTTAAGCATAGTACTCCTAAATAATAAGCTTCCCAAAAAATTTATTTCTGAATAAAAGTTATTTTTATGTTCAGTTGGCTAATGGATAATACGGTATTTTGATATTTATTGCATGAATATCATATACCGTATCAAATATCAAAATAATTTAAAACTCCTACCAAATACAACATCAAATACCATACCAAATATCATAATATTCATACCACAATATAAAAAATTTTGATTTCAATATATACCGCACCATACCCACCCTTACTCTATATAGATCTATGTGAGTTGTTGGTAAAGAAAGATATGTCAAGATACTCGAAAACAAGAAAATCATTATGTTATTGTAAACAATGTATTTGGTGGATGTTCATATACTACACTATTGTAACTTCACATACTACACATTCTACACATACTATTGTAGGATGTAAAGTTTATGTATTTTCACATAGTACACTTATTTCACATACTCTTGCCTATAAAAGGTATTGTATGCTACATTGTAAGACACACCGAAATTAGAAGAAAATAAAATCTTCTCTTATATCTATAGGTCTCTCTCCCTTCCCCTTTCGTTTTAGTATATTTCAGAATATTTATTTACAACACGTTATCAGCACGACTCTACTCTTTTTCAAGTTTTCAATTCGTCAGGTATAATCAACTTACTTGTCTTGAATATTGTAGTTTTTTTTTTATCAAAGTTTTATTTTTAACGTTAAAGTTATACATGAAAAAAATATTTTTATGCTATTGTATTGTTGTCTAACTTCATTATTTTTATGATCCTTTTTATCATGTCAAACTTGTCGAAGCTTGAGTTTGTGACACTTGACATCTCCAAAAAAAATTACTTGTCATGGGTTCTCGACGCTGAGATTCACCTAGATGCTAAGGGTCTTAGTGCTACTATAATCCCGGATAGTGCAACGTCGAGTCAGGACAAGGCCAAGGCTATGATTTTTCTTCGTCATCATCTGGATGAAGGACTGAAGGTTGAATACCTTACTGTGAAAGATCCACTTGAATTGTGGACTGATTTGAAGGGAAGGTATGACCACCTAAAAGCCACGGTACTGCCTAGAGCTCGTTATGAGCGGATGCACTTATGGTTTTAATACTTTAAAATCGTTGTTGAATATAATTCTGTTGTATTCAAGATTGTTTCCCAATTGAAATTATGTAGGGAAACTATAAATTGTGAGGACATAATGGAAAAAACACTAACTACTTTTCATCCCTCAAATGTAATATTGAAGCAGCAACACCGTAAGAAGGACTTCATAAGTATTCTGAATTGATCTCAAGCATTATAGTGGTTGAGCAACATAATGTTCTTTTGATGAAAAATCATGAAGCCCGTCCCACTGGAGCTGCTCCACTACCGAAAGTAAATGGGGTACAAGCACATGGCCAGCCTGAAAGACGACAATTAGGCTAATAATAATATGTGTGGATGTGATAATGGCAGGGGACGGCATAATAATCATTGTAGTGGTGATAACCAAAGAAAGGAGAACCAAATGGGTCCCCAAAATAATCCTTCAAGAGGTAATTGTCATCGTTGTGGCATGAAAGACCACTGGAAGAATGAATGTCAAATGCCTAAGTATTTTGCTAGGCTTTATCAAGAATCTTGCAAAAGAAACAGAAATAAAAGTGGGACCTCTTCTAATGCCTGAATGGAGTCACATTTGACTTTCAAAAATGATGATGAGGCAGGACCTTCACAAAAATATGATGACAATGTTGAGGCAAACTTGATCTTGAAAGATGATGATTTTGATGGCCTTGATGATATAACTCATTTGGAAGCTGAAGACTTCTTTGGAGACCAAAACTAAATCTTGATCAAGTTATTGGGGAAATAAATAATATTATTTTATTATGTTATTTTTAGCATGTTTTTCCATTATGTTGTTTTTACATTTCAAGAGAAAATCATAAGTATTTAAGTTTTATTGTAAGATTGTGAGATTTCACTTTTCTTATCATATATTTTTATTTTGTGAAAATAATAAAATTTCCCTAATGTTCAACTGGATCCAAGATGAGTAATGGAGATGTGTGTCTTCTTGATAGTGCTACAACTCACACTATATGAGAAATATTTCTCTAATTTGATTATGAAAATGACCCATGTTAATACAATATTTGGTAGTTCAAAGTTAATTGAAGGCTCTGGAAGAGCGACCTTATTACTACCCGGGGGAACAATATTGACATTGATAATGCATTATATTGTAGTAAGTCTTAAAGAAACTTGTTAAGTTTCAAGGTTATTCGCCAAAATGGCTATCACATTGAGACTGGAAATGAAGAAAAGATTGAATATCTTTATATTACTACAATAAAAGGTGGAGAAAATTTTGTGCATGAAAAACTACCTGCACTTTCTTCTGGATTGTATCATACAAGTATTTGTATGGTTGAATCACATACCATAGTAAACAAAAGATTTACAGATCATAATGATTTTATCATTTGGCATGACCGGTTAGGCCATTCCGGCTTTAATATGATGTACAAAATTATTGAGAATTCACATGGACATACTTTGAAGAATCAAAATATTCTTCAATCAAAGGAATACTCTTGTGCTGCTTGTTATCAAGAAAAATTTATTATTAAACCATCAGTAGCTATGGTTGGGATTGAATCCCTTGTATTTCTGAAACGTATACAGGGTGATACATGTAGACCAATTCACCCTTTGAGTGGACCTTTCAAATACTATATGATCTTGATAGATTCATCTACAAGATGGCCAGATGTGTGCTTATTATCAACTCGTAATATAGCTTTTGTGAGATTTTTGACTCAAATAATAAGGTTAACATCACAATTTCCAAATTATGTAATAAAGACTATTCATTTTGATACTGCTGGTGAGTTTACATCTCAGTCCTTTAATGATTATTGTATGTCAACTGGAATAAAAGTTGAACATCCGACTGTTCATGTTCAAACTCAAAATGGTCTAGTAGAATCATTGATCAAACGTCTTCAATTGATAGCTAGACCAATGTTAATGAGGACAAAACTTTCTGTTTCAACATAGGGACATGCTATTTTGCATGCAGCAACACTTGTGCGCATAATGCCAACAAGTTATCATAAATTCTCCCCATTACAGTTGGTTTTTGGTTAAGAACCAAATATTTTCCATCTTAGAATTTTTGGATGTGCGGTATATGTTCCAATCGCTCCACCACAACGCACAAAGATGGAACTCGAAAGAAGGTTGGGAATATATGTTGGGTATGAACTCCTTTCATTATAAAATATTTAGAACCTATGACAGGAGATTTGTTTACGACAACATTTGCCGATTGTCATTTTGATAAATCAGTATATCCAACATTAAGGGGGAACATAAGAAGCTAAAACATGAGATAGATTGGAATGCATTATCACTATCTCATTTGGATCCTCGAACAAATCAATGCAAGCAAGAGGTTTAAAAGATGATTTACTTACAAAATATTGCAAATCAGCTACCGGATGCATTTACTAACCTTCTAAGGGTTATAAATCTTATATTCCAGCTGTGAATGCTCCAGTTCGAGTTGATGTCCCGATAGGATAGGACAAGTGGTCAATACAAATAAGTCTAAGCCACGTTTGAAATGTGGTAGACCGATTGGTTCCAAGGATAAAAATTCTCAAAAAAGAAAAGAAATAAATGATCAAAATGATCACGATATGATGGCAGTCGCTCAAAAAGAGCCTCAAGATCTAACAAATGATAAGACCACTGAGGAGGTTAAAATACATGAAACTAATGAGAATAAAGAAATCTCAATAAGTTATGTCTCAATGAGAAATAGGTGGAATTGAAATAATATTGTGGTTGACAATATTTTTTCGTACAATGTTGATACTGAAATAATGCAACAAGATGAGGATTTGGAACCAAAATTTATCAATAAATGTAGACAGAGAAATGATTAGCCATAATAGAAGGATGCAATTCAAGCAGAATTGACTTCACTTAAAAAACGTGAAGTTTTCAAACCAATAATCTGAACACCTAAAGGTGTCAAGCTAGTGGGGTAAAAATGGATTTTTGTGCAAAGAAAAAATTAAAAAGGTGAAGTTGTAAATATAAAGCACGACTTGTGGCATAAGGTTTTCGCAAAGTCCTGACATTGACTATGCAGAGACATATGCTCCTGTGGTGGATGAAATTACCTTCAGATATATAATAGATCTGACAGTTCATGAAAAGCTTGATATGCGCATAATGGATCTGGCAGTTGGATGGATTTTTGTGCGAAAGCAAAATGAAAAAAGTGAAGTCGTAAGATATAAAGCTCGACTTGTGGCACAAGATTTTTTGCAAAGGCCTGGCATTGACTATGCGAAGACATATTCTCCTGTGGTGGATAGAATTACTTTCAGATATATAATAGATCTGAAAATTCATGAAAAGCTTGATATGCGCATAATGGATGTTGTCACAGCCTATTTATATGGCTCATTGGACAGCGATATTTTTATGAAAATTCCAAAGGCATTAAAATTCCAGAAATCATTGCCATTCATGAAGCGAGCTGAGAGTGTGTTTGGTTGAGATTAATGACTCAACATATTCAAAAAATATATGGATTTCCTTTGAATAAGGATATTCCAACTACATTGTATGAAGATAATGCTGCATGTATAGCTCAGTTGAAGGGAGGTTACATTAAAGGAGACAGAACAAAACACATTTCACCAAAACTCTTTTTCACTCATGATCTTGAGAAAAAAGGTGAAATAGATATTCAACAAATTCGTTCAAGCGATAATCTAGCAGATATGTTCACTAAAGCATTGTCAACATCAACCTTTGAGAAATTGAGATACAAGATTAGGATGCGTCGTCTTCTAGATATTAAGTGACGTTTTTATTAGGGGGAGTACATACTCATTTCACTCTTTTTTCCTTAACCAAGGTTTTATCCCACTGGGTTTTCCTGGTAAAGTTTTTAATGAGGCAGCAATCAAGGTGTATTACAAACCTCTATTGTACATCTTAATTCCTTTAGAATTTCTTTTTTACATGAACACCCAAGGGGGAGTATTGTAAATAATGTATTTGGTGGATGTTTATATACTACACTATTGTAACTTCACATACTCCACATTCTACATATACTATTATAGGATGTAAAGTTTATGTATTTTCACATAGTACACTTATTTCACATACTCTTGCCTATAAAAGGCATTGTATGTTACATTGTAAGACATACCGAAAGTAGAAAAAATAAATTCTTCTCTTATATCTATAGGTCTCTCCCCCCCCCCCCCCCCCTCCTTTCATTTTAGTATATTTCAGAATATTTATTTACAACATATGTTGATTAAACAATTGGATGACTCATCTATTTTGTTTATTACAAAAAAGGGAGATATGGTGGCATACGTACTTGTCATTGTTTTATTCGCCTTCCTCTAAACAATAAATTACTATTAAAGATCTTGTCAATCTGACAGCGAACTTTTAGTATGATAAAATACTCACCCAACCATATTGTGTTATTTAGAAATCGGAATCAAAATAGGTCATTTTTTAACAAAAAAAATCAAAATATGTTATATTTTTAAAATGATACATAAATATGCTTAACTCATATTTTTTGTCAGTTATGCACCTTTGAACTTTTTAAAAAGTGCATATAACTCACAAAAAATATGAGTTATTCATTTTGTTTTAATATAACTCACAAAAAAGTGAGTTATGTACATAATTCACTTTTTTTGTGAGTTTATATGTTAAACATAAATCTGTATCTTCTATTTATGTTTAACATATAACTCACAAAAAAGTGAGTTATGTATATAACTCACTTATTTTGTGAGTTATGATAAAATAAAATGCACTTTTCACTTTTCAAAAATCAATAACTCACTTAATGAAAAATTGTTTATTCATAAAATTTGAAGAGAGTTTAAAAAAAATCTCTTCAAATTTTAATCTTTCTACAAGTAAAATATGTATCTATACACAACTTCAAATTTCAAAAAAAAAAATATAAACAAACTTCAAAAAGTCTTTTCATTTTTCAAATTTCAAATAAATCTATGGTGAAATGCTGACTTTTTTTTTTTTGGTAAAGAGGGACATGCATTAGAATTAAAGAAAGTTAGTAACACATAGTTAGATTACAAAAGTCTGATGCTTAATCAAGATTCAAAAAGGAGAAAGTTTGGCCCAGCCATCTAGAAACATTGTGACTAGAGTTAGTTTTTCTCCCAAAATAAGTTTCAGAGATTGCCCAAACTGCATTTTTCTCACACATTGGTGGAACTTCAAAAAAGGTGGTTTCATTGAATCTGCATGCCCTTGCTCCATCTTTAGCTAGTGTGTCCACTACCCCATTTTGTTTCCTATAGCAGTGGCTGACTTCCGGGTTCTCCAACCTTCTTAGTCTTGACCTGCAATCTAAGATCAAAGCATCATAGTGAAGATTACCCTTAGTTAACATTGATATAATTTCCGTAGAGCATGTTAATTTGAAGGGGAAGGAGGTTGTTATGCTCAACCATTTGAGGCCTTTTATGAGAACCATAAGTTTCATCATATTGTTGGTAGCTTTATGAAAGCTTCTGCTGAAGCCTAACACCCATCCTCCATTGGAAGATCTAACTGCTCCACCTATTCCACCATTCATAGGATTTCCAAGTCAAGATCCATCAGTGTTATGCTTGAAACCAAGGTTAGTAGGGGGTTTCATTTGATGTTGATGATCTGAATCAAACAAATGGAACTTGTGAGTGGAGTCATCTCTTTTTTATAAGGAGTTTATACTCCACATCTTGTGAGTGGGCGTTATTGAAAGTGTTAACGTTTTTATTGTTCCAAATGAACCAAAGGTAGAAAGGAATGATATCATGCCAGTTCAAGTATTTATCAAATTGGTAATATTAGAAAGTCTTCCAGATTGATTATCAGTTTGAAGGGAGAATGTTACAGATATTTCCCCAACTGACATTTAAGTACAAGATCACCAGTTACTTCTTTAGGGCAATCTATCGGCATTGCAACTCGAAACCTGTCGATACTAATGGTTTTGACAGTATCGTGCTGGGATTTCGATATTAATTCACGCCCTATTGGTGATAAAGAGTTGTCACTTTCCTCATCTTTATTTTGCCTTGACTGAGATTGTTCAGGAAGTTTCTCCGAATCTATCTATACTCTTGGGTGGTCAGAAGTTGATCCACTTTCAGTTTCAGTTTCTTTTATTTTGGGAGATATTTTTTAACTATAAACAACAGAAATATAAAAAAAATATATTACATTTGATGTCTGCATAATTTTTTTAAAAAAAGGTAGGAAAAATTTTAAAAATTATTATACGCCATATTACAAAAAAATACTCCAACAGATAACCCATCAGTTGGAGTAGATAGGTAATCTGTTTGAATACCTATTTAATATCTCCCAACAGATCTTTCACATGTTGTAACAGATAGACCCCCAAGACCACCACTAATGCCACTAATACCAACAACAATACCAAGACCGCTAACACCTACCATCAATGCCACTAATACCAACACCAAGACCACAGACACCACCACCAAAACCATAATTACTGAAACCAGCAACAACAACCACCAACACCACCACAAATACTATCCAACAATACCATGACAGGCAACAAGATACTGCAATAAAAACTAGGATTTTCTCGGGTGCTTCCTGCATTTTTAACATCAAAACTCAAAATTGTTAACCCATTCTCAAAGATGATATAACTAAAAGTCTTCTTTTTCATCATTTACTAAAAAGCCCTAATTTTTATAATAAATAACAAATGTAGAACTCTTTTCGAACTCTGTTACCTGTGAAGACAGAGAAAGCGACGGATACAAGCGAGATTGAAGTTGAAAATAACAACTATGTGTTCGGAAATGGAAAGAAAATTAATTTATTTTGAAGGGTTGAGCAATATGTTGAGTAGTTATTGTTTGTATTATTGAGAGAGAGGAAGAGAGAAGAGTCCCACAAATAGATCATTTGTATGGGTTGATTTGTAATTTTGGGAAAGAATGATAAGTTTTGTAATTGTTCATTTGGTTCGAATTGATATTAATTAATTTTTAAAATTTTAACAAATATAGTTTTTAAAATATTAAGTTAATGAGAATCTTTTCAACTCAGAGTGATCGATCGATGATTCGGATCGGGATAAACGCAATACCAATACTATGTAATTGCAAAGACTCAATTAACGTTGTAGTTGACCCTATGAAATCATTCATCCCTAGTTATACCTAAATCAATTTATGTAGAAGCTTAACATTAAGTTAATAAGAATCTTTTCAACTCAGAGTGACCGATCAATGACTCGAGTCGGGATGAACGCAATACCAATACCATTAAATTGCAAATACTCAATTAAAGTTGCAGTTGACCCTATGAACTCATTCATCCCTAGTTCTAGCTAAATCAATTTAGGTGGTAGCTTAACATTAAGTTAATAAGAATAGTTTCAACTCAAAGTGATCGATCGACGACTGGGGTCGGGATAAATGCAATACCAAGACCATGCAATTGCAAAGACTCGATTGAAGTTGTAGTTGACCCTATGAACTCATTCATCCCTAGTTCCACCTAAATCAATTTAGGTTGTAGCTTAATATTAAGTTAATGAGAATCTTTTCAACTCAGAGAGATCGATCGACGACTGGAGTTGGGATGAATGCAATACCAATACCATGCAATTGCAAAGACTCAATTGAAGTTGTAGCTGACCCTATAAAATTATTTATCCCTAGTTATACCTAAATCAATTTAGTTAGTAGCTTAACATTAAGTTAATGAGAGTCTTTCCAACTCAGAGTGATCGATCGATGATTCAGGTCAGGATGAACGCAACACCAACACCATGCAATTGCAAATACTCAATTAAAGTTGTAGTTAACCCTATCAACTCATTCATCCTTAGTTCTACCTAAATCAATTTAGGTAGTAGATTAACATTAAGTTAATGAGAATCTTTTTAACTCAGAGTGATCGATCAATGACTCAGGTCGGGATGAACACAATACCAACACCATGTAATTATAAAGACTCAATTAAAGTTATAGTTGACTCTATGAACTCATTTATCCCTAGTTCTACCTAAATAAAATTAGGTAGTAGCTTAACATTAATTTAATGAGAATCTTTTCAACTCAGAGTGATCGATCGACGACTCGAGTCGGGTTGAATGCTTTACCAACACCATGTAATTGCAAAGACTCAAATGAAGTTGTAGTTGACCCTATGAACCCATTCATCCCTAGTTATACATAAATAAATTTAGGTAGTATCTTAAAATTAAGTTAATGCAAATTTTTTCAACTTAAAGTGATCGATCAACGATTAGGATTAGGATAAATGCAATACCAACACCATGCAATTGCAAAGACTCAATTGAAGTTGCAGCTGACCCTATGAACTCATTAATCCCTAGTTCTACCTAAATAAATTTAGATAGTAGGTTAAAATTAAGTTAAATATAATCTTTTCAACTCAGAGTAATCGATCGACGACTTGGGTCTGGATGAACGCAATACCAATACTATGCAATTATAAAGACTCAACTGAAGTTGTAGTTGACCTTATGAACTCATTCATCCCTAGTTATATCTAAATAAATTTAGGTAGTAGCTTAAAATTAAGTTAATAAGAATCTTTTCAACTCAGAGTGATCAATTGATGACTCGGGTTGGGATGAATGTAATACCAACACCATGTAATTGCAAAGACTCAGTTGAAGTTGTAGTTGATCCTATGAACTCATGAATCCCTAGTTCTACCTAAATAAATTTAGGT
Organism: Capsicum annuum; assembly: GCF_002878395.1. Classification (NCBI taxonomy): domain Eukaryota; kingdom Viridiplantae; phylum Streptophyta; class Magnoliopsida; order Solanales; family Solanaceae; genus Capsicum; species Capsicum annuum. The sequence continues at coordinate 54,484,854 of NC_061113.1, read as the reverse complement.
AGTAGCTTAACATTAAGTTAATGAGAATTTTTTTGACATTAGAGTGATCGTTCGATCGACTCGGGTCGGGATAAACACAATACCAACACCATGCAATTGGAAAAACTCAACAGAAGTAGTAGCTGACCCTATGAACTCATTCATTCCTAGTTCTACCTAAATAAATTTAGGTAGTAGCTTAACATTAAGTTAATGAAAATCTTTTCAACTCAGAATGATCGATCGATGACTTGGGTTGGGATAAACACAATACCAACACTATACAATTGCAAAGACTCAATTGAAGTTGTAGTTGGCCCTATAAACTCATTCATCCCTAGTTCTACCTAAATTAATTTCAAGAGAATCTGTTGCAACAAACGACTAAATTATTGGAAATTTTCAAATAGATATTCATATTTGTTGCAACAAATGACATATCTGATTTAATTATCAAATAGACATTTACATCTGTTGTGATAGATGACTGAGCTATTGAAAATTTTTAAATAGATATTGATATCTGTTGCAACATCTGACATATCTGATTTAATTATCAAATGGACATTTGCATCTGTTGTTACAGATTACTGAGTTTTTAAATTTTTTCAAATGGATATTGATATTTGTTGCAACATATTACATATTTGTTTAAAAATCTTTTTTTATTTTAATTTTAAGGTAAGCTTCTGTCTGAAAGAAGAAAAGATAGATAAAATAGTACTACTAAAGGCGGTAAAAAATATTTCTTGGATAACTCAAAAATCTCATTGAGTAGTCTTGTCTTTTTTTTTAATGCCACTCGTCTTCCTCGTGCCCCTCAAATTTATTAATGAATATTAATTAACGAATATTTACCTATGTCTCCTTCAACCCTAAATTTATTTTATTCATCTCTCATCTTTCTTTTTCTTTCTCTCCTCTTTAGGTTATCTCAATTTTTTTCCTCTCTTTTCTCTTCTCTTTCTCATAATAAATCGATTCATATCTTTTCTCGACTGAAATTGCTATTTGATCCCCTTTTGACATTGCAGGTAAGGTATGGTTCACTATTGTTCTTTCATTCTCAGTTTCTTCTTTGCAAGTTATTTACATCTATTTTTTATTTAATTACCATTTCCCCATATCATATTTATTTAAAAAATTTGAAGAAACTTTTAAGTGTTGAATAAGTGAATCGAGAATTTTTATTGCAATAGGCAAAAAAAGTCATATGTTGGGAGAAGTTTAAAAGTATTATTGGCAGTATAATTTTTTTGTATGTATTTTATTTGTTTCTTTGTTATTGATGTTGTTGGAGGGGTTGGTTTTGTTGGAACTTGTTGTGTGGTGTTGTTGATGTTGTTGGAACAAAGGATGTTGCTTCTTTGTTGTTGATGATGTTGATGGTGTTGGAACAAATGATGTTGTTGATGTTTTTTATTTGTTATTTCTTTGTAGTTTATGTTGTTGTTGATGTTGCAACAGACAAAGCAACTGTTGGAACAAATTAAACTAATAGCATGGTTGGTTTGATATATTCCAACAGACTCCACATCTGTTGCAACAGACTCTACATCTGTTGCAATGGACCGATAATGTTCTTTCTATTCTTTTTTTGTTTGATATTAAATTTTTTCCTCTTCTTTGTATATATAAGGAACTGAAAGTTGATCAACTTTTGTCCGACCAACACAAGAGGCTACAGTAAGGATGGGTTCAGAGAAATAAGCTGCTTGCAGATGAAACCACTTCATATGTGGGACGTATGTATTACTGATAATGTTATTTTGAAAACACACATAGAGTACACTAATTTTGTGAATGTTGTTTTTACTATTTAGTCATTGATCATTTAAACAAGATACCTGTAAATTTACAGTTAAGTTTGATAAGTCCGAATTGATAAGGCGGAGAGACCATGAATATGGTTCTGATGCCCTATTAAGATTTAATGTCGGTTGTTGCTCATGTTTATGTGTCAAGCATTTTGAAAGAATCTAGTTTTGATGTCATTGTAAAGAGATTCAATAGCAATTGGACTAACTTTTAGAGTGCATTGGACTCTGAAAAGGCCTTTGAAGCCTAGCACTGCATCTAACAAGAATGGAAAACCAATATAGTTATTGTCATAACCTAAATTTATATAGTTGGATTCTCGGGGTGATGATTATACACCAGAAGGTGTAGTAGGAAAATCCTACATGGGAAAAGTAGAGTTGATGAAAAACTATATCATCTGAGAGCTAATTAAAGAGGAGAAATAGGATAGAAAGGAAATTTTAGCGAATTTGGCCGATGAAACTGAATTAGAACATGAGAAATCTGAATCAAGTGCAAATATGAAAGTGCATCTAGTAATGTAAATCCTTCTATTGTTTCTCTAAAAAAAGAATAGTGCAGATGGACACTTTGCTAGGGAGCTACGACTAGGTAGCGTGGTCGGGATGATCACTTAGATAGAAAATAGTAGAAGACCAAAAAAGCATCCTTGCGAGCATTGAGAGTTGAAATACTGTATAGTAAGTCGAGAAAACTTGCGCCAATAACAACTGCAGTTAAAATAAGGAATCTAAGAGAAGGTTACAATTTCTGAATTTTAAATTGTATCCTATTCCTTCTTGTTTATGGTTCCGATTAGGTCCACTGCTGTTGACCTAATCGAAACTACAAACAGAATTGAAAGGCAGATTGAGTATCACTACTTCCTTAGAAATATGGATATAATTCATTGTGTTTTCTAGCCTTATCATGCTTTTAACATATCTTAGAAAAGATCAAATGTTAGTTGTAATATGTGAATCCCGGTAATTTTCAAGCTTGCCTTTAGCTTGCCGATTTGGTATTCAAGCTTGTCGTTGCCATCTTTGAAGTTGGTATAGAGTTGCTGGTCTTTTGTGAGCTCAATCAGTAACACTTTGTTCAAAGTTGTGGCATTGTAGAAGGCCTTCAGAACACTTTATTCAGAAGCCTTAAATGATAAATGGAGGGTTGCTATGTTTGTTTAAGGTCAAAATGTGTTGATGCACACTCAAGCAGTGGTCCCAACAGTTGAATAGCTCACTTTTTTTAGTGTTGCTCAATGAAGCTTGCTCAACCAAACTTCAAGGAATTTGATAAATTAATTATCAAGGAGTTCCATAACGTTTGATCTAAACTGACTCTACCAAGTCTATCAAACATTACGTAACTCCAGGCTTATTAATCTATCAAAAACCTTTGTTCGGTTTAGTGCACAAATCAAATGAGCTTAATCTTTCAATGTTTCTGCTGATCTCTCTTCTCCCATATAGAGGATTATATATCATCCATGCAAAAGTCTATAACATTGACAAAAATTCTTGCCACAGTGAAAGTCTTGAGAAGGCATGACTAGTAATCTCTCAATATCACTTTTATGACTTTTTTGACATGTTTTGCAATTATATTGGAATGGACAAACCAAACTAAGCGTAATTTCTTGCTATGTCAATTCCAATATAATTGTAAGAGACGTCAAGAAGGTTATAAAAATGATATTGAGAGATTACTAGTCATGCCTTCTCAAAACTTTTGATGTGGCAAGAATTTCTGGCGACAGTTTAGACTTTTGTATGGCGGATATGTTGTCCTCTATATGGGAGAAGAGAGATTAGCAAAAAGGCTGAGAGATTGAGCTCGTTTGATTTGTGCACTAACTCGGGCAAAGGTTTTGATAAGGTAATGAGCCTGGAGTTATGTAACGTTTGATAGGCTTGGTAGAGTCAGTTTAGATCAAACATTATGTAACTCCTTGCTAATTAATTTATCAAATCCCTTGAAAGTTGGGTTGAGCAAGAAGCATTCAGCAACGCTCGATAAAAGTGAGCTATTTAACTATTGGACCACTGCTTGAGTGTGCATCAACATATTTTGACCTAAAACAAACATAGCGACCCTCCATGTATCATTTAAGGCTTCCGAATAAAGTGTTTTGAAGGCCTTCTACAATGCCACAACTTTGAAGAAAGTGTTCCTGATTGAGCTTACAAAAGATCAGCAACTTTATACCAACTTCAAAGATGGCAAAGACAAGCTTGAATACCAAATCGGCAATCTGGAGGCAAGCTTGAAAATTATCGGGATTCACATACTATTGCAAGTATCTGATCTTCTCCAAGATATGTTGAAAGCATGCTAAGGCAAGAAAACACAATTAATTAATCCATATTGCTAAGAAAGTAGTGATACTCAATCTGCCTTTTAATCTTATTTGTGGTTCTGATCAGGTCAACAGTAGTGGATCTAATTGAAACCATAAACAAGAAGACATGAGATGCAATTTAAAATTGAGAAATCGCAGCCTTCTCTTAGATTCCTTATTTTAACTACAACTGTTATTGGCACAAGTTTTCTCGACTTATTGTACATTATTTCAACCCTCGATGCTCACAAGGCTGCTTTCTTAGTCTTCTGCTATTTTCTATCTAGGTGATCATCCTGACCACGCTACCTAGTCGCAAATCCCTAGTAAAATGTATATCTGTATTATTTTTCTTTTAGAGAAACAACAGATGGATTTACATTTCTGGATACACTTTCATATTTGCACTTGATTCAAATTTCTCATGTTCTAATTCTGTTTCATCAGCCAGATTCACTAGAAGTTCCTTTCTACCCTATTTCTCCCCTTTAATTAGCTCTCAGATGATATAATCTTTCATCAACTCCCCTTTCCATTGCAGGCATTCTTTTTCGGCTTCTTTTGGCGTATAATCATCTTATCGAACAACCTTTCCATATAAATTTGGGCCAGAGGAATTTCTATTGATTTTCCATTCTTGTTTGATACAGTGCGAGGCTTCGAAGGCCTTCTCAAAGTCTAATGCACACTTAAAGTTAAGTCCAATCACTATTGGATCTCAGTAATGACACCAACTATTAATCCCTTCTCAAAACTTGACACGTATAAACATGAGCAATAACCGTCAGTAATTAGTGACAGGGTATTGACACCATCATCATGGGGACCTCGTCCATATCAATTCGAATCCATCAAACTTAACTGTACAATGTAGGATCTTGTTTAAATGATCAGTGCCTAATCGGTTAAAAACTGCATTCACAAAAACATTATACTATGTGTGTGTTATCCCGACGACCTTATCAATAATACTTAACTCCCACACATGAAAGTTGATTCATTCATCTGCACTCACCTTATTCTTCCTAGCCCATCTATGACTCAAATTGAATAAATAGATGACTAACAAATTGCAATAGATTCCACATCTGTTTAAATTATCAAATAATTATAGACATCTGTTATGACAGATGATCAATCTGTTGCGACATAGGACTTATCTTTTGGAAATATCAAACAGGTATATGCATTTGTTGCAATAGTTTCAATATTTTATAAATTATCTAACAGATAGAATGTATTTTGAAACAGATTACGCATAAGTTAGATTTATTTTAAAGCAATTTTCTTTTCTTTTTGAAATACAATAAGGATACAAAGATACAATGTTTATTTAGATCTGTTTGTTTAATTTACATATTTGAAAAGTGTCAGCTTTATTTAATTAAGGGATGAACAGTCGTGGCTTTTTGACTAACCCCTTCCTTTATAAATAGGTCCCTCGTTACTCGTTCATTCTACTACTATACTTCCAGATATGGCTGATCCAGATTCGTACAAGAAAACTTATATCGAGTCCTTCCGAGAACTTCAAAGGCAGTATGATGAACTCCAGAGGGATTTGGACGACTTCAGAGCAAGGGTGAGAAGGGTCTTACTGCTGCTGGATGAAAATTATCCTTCAGACAATGAAAGTAGTAAAAGTAATACTTATAATAATAATAATGATAATAATAATAGTTTCAATAATAAATAGGTTATGTTTTTCCTTTTAGCGTATGTATTTTCTTTTTTTATATCGGATCTACCTAAGGATGAACTATATGTTGCAACAGATGGTTAATCTGTTGCGACAGATGGATCATATGTTGCAACAGGCGATTATTAATAAAAAAAAGGTTATTATTATTATTGTTATTATTATTGAGAGGGTTAAAAGTCTTTAGTCATGACTTTTTTTCATATGAAAAACGGTTTGTAAAATAAGAAAATAAATGATGAAAATAATTTATAACCTTTAAAAGAATGGCTATTTAATTTTAATAACTGATCATGACTTTTCTACATATTTTTTTAAAATTTATTTTTTAATTTATATAATAAAAAACTCACCAGATTTGGATTAAAGATATGATGATTATTAAAAAATAGCTTATATGTGCAACAAATAGATTATCTGATGTAACAGATTCTCAATTTGTTGCAACAAATAGATTATCTGATCCAACAGATTGTTGATTTATTGTAACAAATGATATATTTATTGTCACAGATGGGTTATCTGATGCAACAGATATATTATCTGTTGCCACAACTCAATAAAAATGGTTACTGAAAAGAACTTATCAAGTCATAACTATCCACAGTAATAAAAAAAATTACCAGTTTGAATGTAATTAATAAATGGAGGTGAACAGTCGCGCCTTTTGTTTTTGAATCTATTTTTTTAAATTTATATAATAAAAAGGTAACTAAATTTGGATTAAAGATAAATATATGAGGATTATTAAAAAAGATATATGTTGCAACAAATATATTATCTAATACAACAAATTGTAGATTTGTTGCAACAAATGGTATATCTGTTGTCACAAATGGGTTATCTGATGCAACAGATATATAATCTGTTACCACAACTCAATAAAAACGGTACTGAAAAGAACTAGTTAAGTCATAACTTTCCACAGTAATCAAAAAGTCACCAGTTTAAATGTAATTAATAAATGGAGGTGAACAATCGTGCCTTTTGCCTAACTCATTCAAGTTCAATTCTCTATAAATAGTTCCCTCCTTACTCATTCATTCTACTGCACATATCTATTTATTTTTGCTCTTGTCTTTCATATTAAATCTTCAACTACTTTCTATTCAAGGACTTGATAGGTTTTTCCTATCTCTGGTAAGTTTTTTCTTGTTTTTTGTGTAAATATATGTTGTATTACTTTCAAATTTTTTTCTTTACTTTTGTTTTTGCATTTTTTTTATCAATTTATGCGTGTTCTAGTTATGGTTGATACAGTATGGTATATCGCTATTTTACGAGAAGTCATGCGGAAACTGCAGAGGCAGGTTCATGACATACAGTGGAAGTTGGCCGTTGTTAGAGTAAGGATGTTGCGGGAGATCCGCAGGATGAGGAGGGCGTTGCTACTGCCGATTGAAGATTGACCGACTGACAATAATAATAATAATTAGATTATTTTTTTCTTTTGATAACTGTGGTGTCCGGGCCAACTTGCGCACACCTCGACTAAATTTACGGGATACCTGCCACCTCCCACCAATAACAGGTACCGGGTAACTCTGTCCACCAAGGCTAGAACAGATGGAAAGAAAACACCTAGTGTTTGTCTCTGCTGGGAATTGAACCTGAGACCTCATGGTGCTCATCCCAACTTCATTTAATAAAAAATTTATGTTTCATCCACTATGACATTTTAATTTTCATTTTGTCTATTTCTTTTTCTCAACAAACATGTCTATGATTAAGGAATAATTTGAATCTAATATCAATAGCAAGAGATCAATATACGGGTTATCTGTTGGATTTGTGACATGAGCTATATTGTGTTGTTTGAGATAGATTATTCATCTGTTGCAACGAAATTATCATATATTACAACAACTAAATATTCAGTTGGGACAGATTAATTGTTTGTTGGAACAGATTACTAATCTGGTTCAACAAATTAATTGTTTGTTGGAACATATTACTAATATGTCACAACAGAATACTCATCTGTTCGATTCATATTACGGGTACTATAGAACTATAAACATAAATCTAACATATGAAATATTTCTTTTACCTATGTATTTTTATTTTTTTATTTAATAAAAAAATTATGTTTTATCCACTTTGACGTTTTAATTCTTATTTAATTTTTATTCTGTCTATTTCATCTTCTCAACAAATATGTCTACGATTAAGGAATAATTTGAATCCAGTATCAATAGCAAGAGATCAACATACGGATTATCTGTTGGGTTTGTGACAAGAGCTATATTATGTTGTTTGAAATAAATTATTCATCTGTTGCAACAGAATTATAATATGTTGCAACAGATTAATTATCTGTTGGAACAAATTACTAATATGTCGCAACAGAATAATCATCTGTTCAATTCATGTTACGGGCAATATAGAACTATAAACATGAATCCAACATATGAAATATTTCTTTTACCTATGTATTTTTATTTTTTTGTTTAATAAAATTTATGTTTCATCCACTTTGACGTTTAAATTCTCATTTAATTTTCATTCTGTCTATTTCTTCTTCTCAACAAATATGTCTACGATTAAGGAATAATTTAAATCCAATATCAATAGCAAGAAATCAACATACGAGTTGTCCGTTGGGTTTGTGACGGGAGCTATATTGTGTTGTTTGAAACAGATTATTCATCTGTTGCAACAGAATTAAATATGTTGTAACAAATAAATATTTTGCTGCAACAGATTACTTGAATGTTGGAACAGATTACTAATCTGGTACAACTGATTAATTATCTATTGAAACAGATTACTAATCTGGTGCAACAGATTACCCATCTATTCGATTCATGTTACGGGTATTATAGAACCATAAACATGAATCCAACATATGAGTCTTATGTTGCAACATAATATCTATTTGGTGCAACATATGATGGATCTGTTTAAACAAATGGATCTTATGTTGCATTCATGTTTGCGTGCTAGCTATTGTTGAAAAAACAACACACTAACAATTACCCAGATAACAAATTCAACTAAAAATCATAATTTGACTTACCAAAGTCTCTTATCAAGTAAATGCCAAAATTGAAAGTGATGTATGAAATAACATTTGACCTAAGAAATTGGTCAAAGAGCAGCAGTTGCGGTGACAACAACATCAATGATTGTCAACAAGAAAAATATGAAGAGGATAATGAAGTATAAGATGGTGACAACGAAGCAGAAGATGATGAATAAAGCAGCAGCAGCAGCAATGAACAATAAAAATCGCGAAGAGAGAGAAGACAAAAACGGATAAGAAAAGAGAGAGAAACACGCCCTTATCCCCCTCGTTTCCCATTATATCAACTAACATTTGGATCAAAGTATAAATTTAAAAACTTGTGGGTTATTTTGATGAATTTTTTCCAACTTTATTAATCCATAATAAAGTAATTGTCACCTTCACTCAATTATTAAGACTTGTGTCACCTACACCTCATTTTAAAACTCTTTTGTCACCTACAGCCCAAACCCCCATCTAAGTGGGAATACACTGGGTGTGTTATTGTTGTTGTAAGCATTATGCCACTTAAATTGGAATAGAAGAATTTTTTTTTATAAATAACACTAATTAAAAATTTAAATTATTTAAAAAATATAATTGACTATTAATGCCACAAAAGTTTGGACAAGGAGAGTAACACATATTATTTGAAAATTAAAATTTTAATTTGTGTCGCATAAAATGAAATAAAAAAATAACATATACTGAGCCCGTGTTATCTGAAAAATAGTAATATAGGCCGATCAAATTTGTTTTTCATTTTATGTGTCGCCATTTCTTTTTTGATCCGTTTGAAAAAGAATGTCACTTTTCCTTATTTGGTAATTATTTAATGACAACATTCCCATTTTATTTTTAATGGGTTTCACTTGTTAAGAAAAGACAATTAAAAAGTAAACATTAAAATAACTTTAAGAGGAGCAATTTTGTAAACTTTACAAAGTCATCACTTATTTCTTAAATTCCGTACCCGATCAAATGATGACACATAAAATGAGACGAAGATGGTATTTAATAATCATGATTCAATAATATTTTTATTATATTAAATCACTTATTCATGACAACACATGTAGAGTTGATTTGGTGTAATTAAACATGCATGTAAGTATTTACCATTGCAAGATCGATTCTACTATTAGAGTACATAGTTTATGGTTTCCTTCACTAAATGTAATTTTAATATCAAGAAGATGATGATCCAACTAAAGGCCTAAATGTTTGAGGTAATGGTGAATATCAGGAGGGTGATCATCAAGTCTAGGACGTTCAGGCTGAATCCAACGGCCATCCTTGTCTCTAATCATGCCTTTGTTCTCATCTTGTCTCCAATTAGGGGGAACACAATAATGATCTTTCAAGAAATCACATGCTTTGTTCACTAATGCTATGTCCCTTCCCTTAGATAGCACGAACCTTCTCCCTTTACCATGATATCTGTCCACATATATAAAGCGAAATTAACAGTCAATAATATGATTAATAAATACTAGTAAGATTTATTTACATGCATGTAGTTACTAATTAATTAGTGAATTATATATAATTATTTGTCTATTTTAATTTGTTCGAGCTAGTACATTTGTTTATTTTCTAGGTTATTTATTTACATGCATGTACTTGCTAATTAATTAGTGAAGTATATATAATTATTTGTCTATTTTAATTTGTTCGAGCTATTACATTTATTTATCTTCCAGGTTATTAAATTGTTCCACTTTTTCTAAACCATATAATTTGATGTATCAGCGTATGTAATTATCTTGTTTAAGAGTTTAAATTATTACAGAAATCACACCTCTAATGTGTCCTCTACGTACCTTAAGATTTTTTTTTCAATGAGCGAAGTATGTGAATAAGTTTTTCGATGATGGTAGGTGATGTAATTTGAATTCAGACCATTGACGGATGATGATGGTTAGTTAGGTAATGAAATCTGAATTCAAGACCATTGACTGCTTTAATATAATGAATTCAAGATCATTGACTGCTTTAATATAATGATGAAGTGTGTGATTATCTTATCTAAAAATTTAAGTTATTAAAAAATATAGTTTTAAAATTTAATTGTGACATTCACATAAAACATGACAATGCAAAAATTAAAAATTCTTTTATGCTATTTTTTTTTCAGGAATTAAATTTAAATCTATGAATTTGATAAAACTCAATAGCTTTCCCTTCACTTTGTATTTGAGCTCAAAAATTCACTTAGAAGTGTACAAATAATGTCCTAAAAATCAAATTATAACTAATCTATTTTAAAAATCTAAAATACATAGATTCAAAATCCTAATTTCACCTACTGTTCAAACTTGAATGAGGTAATGTTTTACATAAACCACCAGTTGGTCCCCTGAGCATATCGTTTACTCAAATGGAAAGGATTATTTTTACTTTAAAAATTTTCTGTTCTTGGTATTAGAGTTTTCACACGGTGGATCCGTGCGAATAAAGATTTGCGTATCTATTAACTCCACAATAATATAATTATGCCCATTAAACAAATGGGTGAGTGTGATGACTCATCTTTTCCCTACTGATAAGAAAAAGGTGATGCCTATTAACTTGCCTTTCTTTATTATTTCCTTTTTGAAGTTTTGGTCTATGCATCTGTTCAAACAATATTATAATACCTGAACTTTAAATAATTACATATCCCAGTTGTCTACCTCACAACACGGAATCAGTATTTTCACTAAATGGTTCACAAATAAACTTACAAACGAATTGAAACTAATTCAACATCTATTATATTTATATAAAAAATAATTTTAATCATATAAATATATTATTTCTTTTATTTAAAAAAGAATGATTTACTTTAACTTAATATAAAATTTAAGAAAATAAAGAAGATTTTTAAATTTTATGATTTTAAATTAAAGTTGTGTCTAATGTACCAAAATACCCTTTAATCTTGTGATCCTAAACATGCCATATGAAAAGTTGAAATTAAAATATTAACAAAAATAAAAAAAAGATCATTCTTTTTAAAATGAACTAAAAAAATATATCATTTTCTTTAAAATAAAGGAAGTATAATTTTTTGTCGAAAAAAATTCGGATAAATCCCTATCTAAAGGATAGCTCCGCCCCTGCTCACAACTACCTATAATTAATACATAGATATGATGGATATGCATATATGGCCCTACTATACATATATTTTTGTTATGTGGAAGATTTTAACACGATATCATCTCCATTAATATATTGTAACAAAACCTTCAATCCTAACTCCTTTCAGACGTAAACTCATTTTTTTATTGACTTATGGTTTTAGTTTAGAACATCTTTTATGTCCACCGGATCTTGATTAATTATTATATATCCTGGGAGGCAACTTTGGGTTTTGTTGCCCAAAACTTTCGATTAGTTTTTGAGTTGTACGTTGTTTTATTATTATGTTTCAAATTAGAACTGTTGCCCTTAATGCATTAAAAATTGCAAGAAAATTAATCAAGAAAAAAAAAAGAAGCAAAACTTGAATTTTAATAGTATGAGCTAAATGATTTCGAAAATTAGTGACGTGTTGCTTATTTTGTTAGATGTGAACTCGAGCTTACTAAAGCTATAGCTCCAACAGATTATGCACTCTCTTTTTCAACTTAAACAATTCATAATTTAATGCGAATTCCAAATATATGTATCGATCTATTAATTTTTCAATGACTTAGTTGATACTTAATTGTGTAAATATTTTTGTTTATATCTTTCGTATTCATCAGAGCAATCCATTTTCTCCGGCTACCATTATTAATTCTTTGTAGCCGTCATCGACGTATAATTAATTGGTCGATCAATGTTTGACAAGCCTATGAACTATGATCTATACAAAATATTAATTTATAGAGTTTAACTTCTGTCCACTTCTGTCCACTCAGTGTACTAAATTTTTTATATCATCAGATAATTTTAAAGGTAATTAAACATAGTAATTTTAATAGCTAGTAGTTATTTTTTTTATAATTGTAATTCATCAAAAAAAAAAAAAGACATTAAAGGCGAGTAGAATTCTATTTATCTGCTTACTAAAATTATTTCAAATTCCAAATTTATTTCTATTTTTAATAATTTAATTCACAACATTATGTCTGAATCACTAATGAAATTTTTTGATCTTTTGTTTATCATGAAAATATAATTAGGTTCTAAAAACTTCTTGATTATAGTTCTTTCTTGGTTTGAATTAAATAGATCATTTTTATTTCTTAACTTCAGTTTAATCTAATTCAACAAACTTTATGAATATCTATTATGTAGAATTGCAGATTGAATATATGTGAATTTAGAGAAAAAGGACCAACTTAAAATCATATTATTAAACTATGTAATTTCTTGGATCTTTATCAAAAAGTAATCATATAACAATTAGTACATCAATATTTCAGATAAACATTATATACACGAGGCACGTGACAGAAAAAATAGATGAATGATTAAATCATTGTAATTTGAGAGAATGAGGAAGATCGAAGGTGAGAGAGAGGAATGGGGCGGAGCAGGGCGACGAGGAAAGAAGTAAGAAAAGATAAAAGTTTGTAATTTTGAGAAGGAAAAAATTTTACTTTAGTAAGAAAGTAATAACCTGCTATAGCAGATCACTACTATCTGACGGTGCATAAAATTTATACATTGGCGATACATATAATTTAAACTCTTAATTATATAGTATAAAGTAGTGGTTAAAATTTGTGAAAAATAAAGATTAGGATAATTTTCTTTTATGAATTTTATTGGACATTTAGTAGTATTAAAGTTTCATTATTAAATTTTCTCATTAAGAGCAAAATTTATAATCACACAAATATATATGATTTATTTTAGATTTTAACTCTAAAAAATTTTTCATTCTTTCTTAAATTTGATGTTCAATCAAATGCAATTACATAAATCGAGACAGACCAGTATATCAAATACAAAAACACAAAAAAGATGAAAGAAAACTAACCCGTCAAGCAAATGCAAATGAGCCTCCAAATTATGAGCACAAACAAGATCATTAGTTGGTTTCAAGAAAGGGGAGTTCTTATGATCCAACGCCAACTCCACACCAACATGCGAATAACTCCATGGCAGCCCTTCACATATTTTCATAACCATAGACGGTGAGTGCTCATTCAACACTAATCCTGGTGACTTTGGCACAATGTCATGAACATTCACAACTCTCAACACTTTCACACCTAACTTTTCAATTCTTTCTTTGAACCTTATGTTACCCACTCTTGGCCCTGAAAATGAGAAAACACAAATAGGCGCAACACTTGCATCCGCTCTTACATTTAATCCCGTTTCCACGATGTCATATGCACTTAATATTGCTAGTGCACTGCCTAAGCTGTGTCCGGTAACCGTTATGCTTATTTTCTCATCCGAGTACATTTCTACCAATCTTTTCACTTCCGTTAGTATCTGTTCTCTTGCTGAAAATTTGCAGTACCTGAATAAATCATAGAAAAATAGCAAAATATTAGAATCTATTTTACTCACCTCTTCTTCTGAAGTAGAAGTAAGGTCTGTATACACTCTAGTCTCACCCAATCCTACTTTGTGCGACTACATTTTAAAAGCACAATGGGTCAATGTAAATAATTTTTTCACTATCAGTCATTCAAAGCATATCTACAAGTAAATCTTCAGAAAATGTGGACCTGAATTGAATCTTAAAAATAAAATATTGTTACTAGTTACAACAACAACAAATTCAGTGTATTCCCACAAAGTGGAGTCTGAGAAGGGTAAAATGTACGCAGTTCATACCGCTACCTCCAAAGAAGTAGAGAGGTTGTTTCCGATAGACCCCCGGATCAAGAAAGAGAATAGTAAATAAAAGCGTAATGAAACATGAAGCATGATGAATGACATAACATAAAAAAGGATAAGACATAGTAAAATAGAAATCAGAGCAATACGAGATAAGATAAATAAGCGCAATATGAAATAAGAGATAAAAAATAGGATAACATACACTCATAGACCAGAGATACCCGCCACACCCAAACCCTCCTGACTAGGGGCTCCTACCTTTGGACACAGTCCTAGGATTATTAACCCGGCTATACATGGAGCTTTTGTAACTACTTGCTACAACTCACGCACACATCCTAGCCTTCTACCCTTATCCGTGACCTCCACACCTTCTTATCTAGAGTCATGTCCTCAGTAAGCTGAAACTGCTCCATATCATATCTAATCACTTCCATCCAGTATTTCTTCGGCCTACCTCTCCTCCTTCTGAAGCCATTCAACGCAAGTCTCTCACACCTACGAACTGGAGCATCGGTGCCTCTCCTCATCACATGCCCAAACCATCTCAACCTTTCTTCCCGCATCTTGTCCTTCACCGAAACCACTCCCACCTTCTCCTGGACAGTCTCATTCCCAACTCTATCCCTCTAGTAAGTCCACACATCCAACACAACATTCTCATTTCCGCCACCTTCATCTTTTGAATGTGGAAGTTCTTGACTGGCCAACACTCTGCTCCATATAGCATGACTGGGCGAATTGTCACTCTATAGAATTTGCCTTTTAAGCTTTAGTGACACCTTCTTATCACACAACACTTCCGAGGCGAACCTCTACTTCATCCAACTTGCTCCAATACGGTTAGAGACATCCTCATCAATCTCGTCATTCCCCTCATAATTATTTACATCAGATAGTGCATATGACTTAAACTTATACCCCTAATATATGAGCAAAAATCACTAAAATTCAACAAATATTAAATTATGAATATATCCACAATTTTGAAAGTGTAACGGGTTCAATATTAAAACGTTACAAATTAAACTTGTCAAATTTAAATTCTGGATGGTACCTGCACTTCTCGTCTTTGTCAGTGTAAAGATCAAGAAACCCAGATTCCACCTTGGCATGAGGATCAGGGCAAGGTATATTGTCTGAGTTAATCGGACGGAGGTAGTCCATTAAATCAGCAATCCATTCCAAACGAGTCACAGTACCTCTCCATGCTATTGTTATGTCACGGCGCCCCAAGCGTTTCGACATTTCGTCATTAGAAACTGCCACATAACCGATCCAATTTGCATTTTTACTCCATACCTATTGACACACAATATAAATAAGTTACTAAGGGTGTGTTTGGTATCAAGGAAAACATTTTTCAGAAAATGTTTTCCAATTTTCTTATGTCTGATTGGCTTATATATTTTGAAAAATAGTTTTCAAACCAACTTATTTTTCTTAAATTTAAGGAAAATAACTTCTCTTCGAAAAATAAAGAAAACATTTTTCAAAACTCTCTTTCAACCTCACTTTAAAGCTAAAATGTTCATATAATTTTCAAAATCATCTACTCCGCCCCCGCCCCCCGCCCCCCACCCCTAATACCCTATCACCCCGATACCACCCCTATTCCTACCCCACCCCTACCCCTACCCCCACCCTTTCCCCTACACCTACCTTTACCCTTACCCTTATCTTACCCCTACCCCCATCCCCTACCCTCACCCCACCCCCTACACTTACCTTTACCCCTACCCTTACCCTACCCCCACCCCTCCCCCCATCCCCATCCCCAAAATTCAATTATTTTAAAAAGTATTTCAAATTTTTTTCTTAGTCATTTCCTACCTTCACCCCACCCCTACCCTTATCAGCCCCTTTCAAAAACAATAACTATATTTTATTAAAAAATTTAAACTTTTCTCTTACCCCACACCACTACCTCTCTCCCCCTTACCAGCCCCCTCTCCCCTACCCCCCCCCCCCCCAACCCCAAAAAAAAAAAAAAAAAAAATTAAATTTATTTTTTAAATTTTTTTTATTGTTTTCTCCCCCCTCACTCCCTTACCCTGACCACCAACTCCTACTAACCCCCCTTCCCCGATCAATTTTTAAATCTTTTTTAACACAAGTAATTTAAAACTTTTTCTTATCTCACCCCTACTACCTATTCTGACACCTCCATCCACCCACCTACTAACCCCTTTTCCCAAAAAAAATTTTAATTTTTTTTAATTTATTTTTTAAAAAAGATTCTAAAATATAACTTTGCGCTTTAGCTAAATACTAACATGCATTTTTTTAAAAATATTTTTTCATTCACCAACCAAATACTAGAAAATATTTTTCAAAAAATATTTTTCATTCACTAATCAAACATAAGAAAACAAATAAGAAATCAATTTGTTTTCCAGAAAAATATTTTCATGGAAAGAATTTTCCTTGAAAAACATTTTCCTTCGTACATAACACACTCTAAACTTACATTTTCTATAACAATTTGACATTTTAGATGAGATAAAATATATGAGGTTATGATTTCAAATCTCACAATACCTTAGGCCAACGCGATTGCTTGAAGAAATTTGGCAAGTTAATATTTGAAGTTGCATATAGGTAACGTGTGATATCGTAGCCATAGTCGGTCATGCCTAGGCCATCAAAAAACTTGCGCCTTGGAAATTTGCAACTCCCACAATACTTAGAATATGGATCAAAATCAAAAGCATCGTAACAAGCTTGAGCCATTTCTCCATATCTAATTAATTCGTTACGTAAAAGTGACTCCATTGGATCAAGCATCCCTACCCAATCATCTTGACCGTGAATTTCTAGCCATCGATCAGCTAGTTCTGATTCTTGAATTTTTGTCGTCGTAGTAGTACTTTTACTTTCTTCTAATTGATCAACGGGTTTGTTACCTTTTCCTTCTTCAAACTCATTGATGATAGATGTGAAAGATCGACTAGTTTTTGAGGACAAGGAAGGTGTTCTTGTTGACAACTTGACTCTATTAGGAAAATATGATGACGAAAGAAATGAATCGACCAGTCTAAAAGTAGTTGTATCTTCGTGCTGATAGGGTGTAGTTGTTCGGAATGTAAGAATTGAGTTACTGAGAGAAGCCATTGATGAATGAGGGAGGTCAATGATGGGGCTGAAGAGGGGGTTATGGGGATGAAGAAATGATGGTGGTCCGCTTTTATATAATAGTAAGTATAGTAATTTCGAAAGAAAGAAGGTTGAAACAATAATTAAGGTCCACGCATATAGTGAATAACTGGAAAAAGATTACCCAAAAAAAAAAAAAAATTGGAAAAGGTTGATGTGAACAAAAATGAAGAGCGCGTGTATCACATGGAATAATTTTTAATACTTAATATTATTGGAGCTTTGGTGGTTGACCTATAAGGATTTCTCAAGAAGGTTCCGAGTTATGATTTCCTTCTTCCTTCTCCCTTCTCTCTTTCCTTTTTAATGTTGAACTTTGTTATATGCGTTTTTGTTTTTTTTAAATCATTTGGTGTTCGGTATTTGTTTTTTTAGGAGTTCGATTATATCTAAATTTGCCTCATGTCGGGCCCCATTTGGGAGGAAGAGCTCCCAAAAGAATGTTTGTTCATACCCAGGGTCGAACCCTCGACCTTTGGGTAGGTTGGGACAGCCCCTTTCCGCTGTGCCAACACTGTTGTTGGTAACTTTGTTATATGCTACTCCCTCTGAGTCTAAATAATCTCAATAAATGAAGTGGACTAACACTAAGCGGGTATTTGATCATGAAAATTAATTTTTTTTTTTTAAAATTGGAGTTGAAATTGGAGTTGTATTTAACTATGTATTTTTGAAAATATTTTAACTTTTAGAAAGTTTTTTTTAAAATATAATTTTATATCCTCAACTTTTAAAAAGAATCAAAATCATTCAACTAACTAATTTACCTACTATCACGAATTATTCACTGCACGTGACAACTAATTTACATACAACAATGAATTGTTCACTGCACGTGACAACTAATTTATCTAGGCTAATATCACAAACATGTTGACAACAAGTTATTCTGATAAGTTTTCACATAGATTGGTCTTAATAGTTCAATATCAAACTTTCTTGTACCTTTTAACTCCACATTATTTATGGTAAATTAGTTTTCATTAGAACAAAACTTTCCTAACTGAAGAAACAATATTTCTTGCAAAGCTTTCTATAAGTATCTCTCGTTACATTTTTTGTGCAAAATGTTACTTAGAACTTTGAATTTGTTATTGCTCACCAATATTTTACTGAAAGGAAATTCATTTTAAGGTTCAGTTTTATATACTTTATTCTATTACATTAAGATGAAGTTGTTGCTATTGCTAATGCACAAATCTATATCACACCTGAATTATCTGTTACTAAATAGTTATGATTTATGTTTCTTTGTTTTTCTATGTGAGAAGTTCTGTGCTGGGATAGCTAATAAATTTTGGTAGTTGTTGGTAGAAATTGTAAATGGATATTATAATGTTGCCTAAAATGATTTTGGTGACAGAATCTATAAATAGAAATTGTATGAATCTACAAAATATACTATATCACCAATCATCCATGCATGAACGGTCCCATTACTGAAGTGATGGAACCTTCTTACATCCCTAACGATGATCTCTCTCCTTACAATCTTTGAGATATATTTAATTGCCTGCTCGACCAAGCAAATCAACAATGCCTGCATCATGATCTGAAGTTAAGAGGAGGTTTTTGTAAAAAAATTTAAAAAATTGGGGTCATATGTATCAATAATAAAAATTTAAATTGGAGTTGAAGAAAAGTGAAAACAACAAAAACTTGTCTTCACTTTTCAAAAAACAAATTGAAAAATTTTCATGGCCAAATACCACAAATTCTATAAATTGAAATAATTTTTCGAAAAAATGTGATTTTTTTTTATGGCCAAACGGCCTCTAAATTTGGTATGAAGAAAAATGCTTTCCTAGAAAAGTAGGAAAACATTTTCTTTAAAAAATTAGTTTTTAACTTATCTTTTCATGTTTTGCTAGTAAGAAGAAAATATTATCCCTCAGAGCATTTAGGTATAATCTGAGCAAATATTTTGACAACAAACCTAACCCCAACTGTTTACCCTGACCCATCACCCGAATCATGACCCCGACCCAATGTATAGGAAAAAAATAGTCTGGACATATGGACGAGACAAATCATGATATATGGAAGAATGACTGGCATGTCAGCTACCAGCCAGACAGGATCTAATGACACATCAAAACTCAAATGACCGAGGTGACTAAGGTAAGAACACATATAGAGTATCAATTACAAATCAAGGTTGATACACTACATCACAAGAGCATCTTAGACCGGGAGAAAGCCAACAAGTTTGTGCAACCCTTTAGTAGTCGTTATGTAACCGACCCCTGAATAACGTTGATCATTACCTTATCTTTAAATAGCATGTCATTTAATGGGGGGTTTAGTGCATAATAATCGATCATTGGTTGTTGACCCCTATATAAATCTTTGTAATAATCATCCTAAAAACACAATTCACTGTCTAAATCAAATGTTCATTATTTTACTGTCTATTAAGCTCTTTTAGTTATTATTTGTTTGTTAGCTCAATACCAACAGCCAAGGAATGCAATCCACCTACATAGATCACCCAACTCTAGTTGGCTCAAACTATCTCGATCTTTGATTTTTAATTGCTTAATTATCTAGTCTTCATTTTACAATATTAATCATGTTATGCTACGCATGACTGAATCAAAACTTCTTATTCATTAAAAATCATTAACAAATTCAATTGTGTGTTTCTAGGGTAATTAACAACCCTAACCTGAGATTCAACTCTCAACCTCGAATCGAGACCTAGGACTCTAGATGTGACTTCTATTAGATATCTGAGTCCTTATCCTAACCCTAAATCTCGATCCTAATCTAGTTCTCAACTTTTGACACCAACTCAAGACACGGTCTAAGCCTTGAACCTGACTTTTCACTCATAACTCTAACTTAGGGCCAAACCTTGACTCTCTATTCGATTCTGTACCCTAACCTAGAATTTGACTCTTAACTCTGATCCATGACCCGTGATCTAGGATCTTACCTCGACTTGGGACCCGATTCTTCTTATCAACATTCTTGACCCCGCCCCCTAAACCAGACTTCAGACCCCTAAAACCAACTCCCTACCTTGAGTAAAGACCTAACTCGCGACCCAAATTCAGGATATAACTACTAACTTGAGACTTAAATCTCAACCCTACACCCGACTCTTAACCTCAACTCGGGATACAACCTCATTTTACGATCCGAGACTACACCCTGGTCATAACACGGTAAGTGAACCCAAGCTAACCCATGGCCTCACATGAGACTAAGAATACTGATTATAACTAAAATATTGACTATTAAAGCTAATTGATTCAAAAATAAATATTAGAGTTAATACTTAAATAAAGCTACATCTGAAAACTAAAAAGCTGAAATATCTAAGATCCATGCAAAGGCCTCTACTACGTATGAGTTGTTGGGATAATTTTTTAGCTAACTCGAATTGTCTAAACCTAAAATAAAATACTAAAAAGGATAAATAATGAAATCCCATCCCCGAACGATGAGGACTCACCACTAGCTATTACTAAAAAAGGTACCAGATCGAGCAAATCTTGAGTCTGATGCTAAGCACCAAAACCTATATCATAATAAGATACAATGCAAGAAAATGTATGTGGTTGATGTCGCCCAAATTAAACCTTTAAACAAAACATAAAACGATCATTGATTAAATATAAAACTAAACTAGGTTAGGTTGATCCCCTAGGGAATAGGTCATAATCTCTATCAATTTATTTGTCTAAGCAATCAATAACAATCTCCAAAAACATAGGGGTTTTGTAAATGGAAATTCCAATAGTAACAGTTGTTGATTTGTTGGATTTGTAATTAGTATGAGAGACGCACAAGGATTGTGTTCCCCAATAACTTCATAACTTCATAGTTTCTTCGTACTTAGTGATCTCTTATGGTGATCGACATACAAAATTAATAGGTTATGTTCATCTATATGACTATGTTATTCCCTAATACAGACTATCCCTAATCACAAAGCTTCATGTCTCATGGCTTTTGCATTACTAACCCCTATCACTAATCTCATATCAGTCTATCCCATTTATCGGCTAATGATCTAATTGAATGGAGGTTGATAGCTCCAAGTCTCATTATTGATTCCCTTTTTCTATCTGTTACTCTCGCTAAAGTACAGAGTAGAGATAAGGCAAGTTCTAACATTTTCAACTGTTAAAAAATAATCCAACTACAGAGAATAACAATACATGCCCAAATATCCTTTGAGAATCACCTCTTACTACGAATACTACTTCGTTAATCCGTCATGGTTCTACAACCATAATTGTGGTATTTAACTACTTATTTTTGTAACAACACAAGAATAATTCTAATAAAAAAGCATTATGAACTTACAAGAATTAAATGAAAAACTCCAAAATCTCACTTTGAATTAAAACCCTAAAAATCAATGATTGTGAATTCAAGAACAAGAATCTGCCTTGAAACTTTAAAATAATATAAAAGAGTCTAAATTAGTACAAAAGACCCAATAGAAATACTGAAAAAATAAAAACTTATCCTATACACACAGGGATTTGTTAAGTTGGTGCCTCAGACGAAGAAAGGTACGATCGTGGTGACATCTCACAATCATCTTTGGTGCTCATTGGTCGGCTCATAACTTTTGCATTTTTCATGGCTTGAATAGAACGACATTTAGTACGAACTTATGGATTCTTGGTATGATGACGCTTCCCTTTCATAGAACCTTTCTCTAATTTTTCACCTTACAGAACATCTTTTCTATGTTCTTCAGTACAATTCTATGATATCATCCCATGATCGTGCAATATAGTTGTCTGATCTTCTTTAAACTTTACATATGCAAGCATTCTTTTAGGGACTTCTTCCTAGCATCAATCATATGACTTTACAATCTAGGTACGCTTGTAAGAAGGCTTTGTCTGATTAATCACTGATTGGTAACTCCCTAATTCTACCCACGGCAACTTAGTATGATCGTGGTCAGATTCCATGGTTGTGAATGGGTCGTCTGATGTCGTTACTGCCAGATGTCTTGCACTTTACTTCTCTGGGATTGATTTGCCTACAAATACCCAAAAGTATATCATATCCATATAAAATACCTTCATACTTGTAAATATCCCTAGTTTTGAGAGTTGAAAATATCGTAAGTCCATGTCATATCAATACCCTCAACATAGAACTTTTGCATGTCCCCATGTAAATAAAATACTTAAACTAATGATTGTGGGACACTTTGGTTCTGGAGGAGTTAAGAGAGTAGGCTTATTAGCCTTTCACCAAGGGTATTTCTAGTACTTATTTCTTAGCCAACACTCAAAGGTGGCTGAACTTGGTGTCCCAAAGGATTTGTCCATCAGGAAACCCTTTCGATACGACCTACCTTCAGGCAAAGGTGATGTCTTATGTTATTTAAGGCATCCATCTAATGTGGGGGCTGGACCTAAATCGTGATGGAGTGAAAGGACTGCTACCGGGGCAAGGGTATTTTCCTCCTTAATCTGGTTTTGGAGCTATCAGGTATGCTGACACGATCTAAACTAGGGCCTAGTTGTGTCAGACATCTCAAGTACAACTCGTATCAGAGACCGGCCCAAATACCCAACCATAACCGCCCTGTACCCCATACTGGATGAATTCCAAACATATAACAAAATAGAACAATTATAATTGAAAGACATTTAATAAAGCTCAAAACCATAACTATCAAAACATTCAATCAAGTATCCATCCAGTTTCAGCCCCAATACTAATACCAATACCAAGGCTAACACCAATATCGACACCACCCATGCCCGTAGTATTCACGCAAATCCCCTAACAAAAATCCAAGAACATTCGATCGGGACATGCCCCCGACCATAGCTAAAACCAAAGTCCAAGAAATACACAAAAATAAAAAAGGAAGTCCATAACATGAAATGAAGTCTTTCGGAGTATGGAATCTCACTACTTCAGTTTGACATGAATGTTATCCCCGAATCTAAGTCACTGAGCAGGAGAAGTAGTATGGCCGGTTCTTGCATCGCTTAGAGATACAATGCTCGAAGACGAGTTAGCAGATGAACGCTAGCATAGGATTTTGAAAAAGAGAACCAGGTTTAGTATGCATTTAAAACCTTTTAACCTGGGATTGTATAGCTCTGTCATCCTAAATCCACCCATTGGCTATATGGGTTCAACTCCCCACTACAGAAAGGGCCCCGATGCATGTTAGCCACACAAATCGAAGAAAGTCCTGAGATGACTAGTACATCTCCCAAAATATAAGTGTGACATGATGCATATGATCACCAAGACCAACCTCACATCGTCAAACATGAGTTTTCAGTTTTGGTCCCTCTGAGACTGTCATCTTCCACGACTTTGCTAACACATCCCTATTTAAGCCCACATTTAAACCAGTCACACACAACCAATCAATTATCAAAAAGTCATATTTATTAGGCATTAATCATTGGTATCATCATACCAAACCTAAAGCTTGCAAGTCTGTCCATTTATGTAATACTAAAGTCATAAAACCAATTTGACTCCAAAGTTTCCGTGTAAACCAACACTATGGCCACCAAGGCTTTTCCAATTCATTTAAAACCATTTAAACCAATTTATATTCCATTACCATATTATGCAACGGAAAGTTTTCAATAATAGTCAAACTATGCAACAAAATTATTCTCATAGGCATTTTGACAAACATGTTGAGGACATATAGTTTCCAAAACTAAAACCAAGTACCAATTGACCATTCCCATGTAACCATATGTTCAAATCACAAGTATAACATGAAAACCATAAGTAAAACATGGGAAAACACTTTTCAACCAAGAACAACCAAAACCCCCAACATATACTTCAAAACCCAAAATAATACCACAATTATGACATAAAAATCATTCATTAAAACATGCTTTTAGTTGAAATAACAATGAGGAAGGAGTAACATTCCTTAGGAACTAAGAAAAATGGAGAGAAACCACCCTTAAGATCCTTAATTGATTGCTTTGAAGAAACCTTAGAATTTCTTGAACCAAGAGATTGAGAGAGATTTAAGAGTGTTTTGATTGAGAATAAGAGGTTAATGAAGCCCCAAAAGATGTTTAGGTCATGGGGTCAAAAGAAGTTATTAGGGAAAGTGTCCAGAATACCCCCAACTTAAACTGTAAAAATCCAGTAAGTGGGTATGGTTTGGACCCCTCATCCATACCCACATCATACGAGTGGTACCTTCTACTCGTACCTTGATCAGAAAGTTGGACATCATATTCTGTCCAACATACGACTCCAAGGTCTCAACTCGTGACCAGACCATATGACTAGTATGGTCCAGTCGTACCACAGGCAGAATCTAAAGGGATTAACACTGGACAACATACGATTACACCTTACCACTCGTACCTTATCCTCACAGCTCTTAGTGAGACACTCTTACTCAGAGCCAAGTCAAGTTACTAAGTTTTATATTAAGTGAAGGACCAACCCAATGAGCCATAGCCAACCATATGACCTGTACCCACCAAGTTGTAACCACAATAAAAATCCAACCACCACACTCTGTACAACTTATGAGTTGGGTCACCTGACCCGTACTCATACTATACGACATGTATGGTGAGTCGTATGATAATCAGAAGGTTCAAGACCTAAGAAACTTGCAATGACCAGAATCCAGGGTGTTTCAATTCTCCCTCACTTTATTATTCATCCTCGAATGATGGAACAAGGCAGTACCGACATGATTAAACCCCTAAACATGCCTATGCTTACCTTTAAGATAGAAAATAAAGATATCAAGGAATCAATCTTTTCTTTAGCAAAGTTTGAAAAATAAGAAGTTATGAAGAACACATACCTTCCGTATGAATTTTCGAAGCAGAAAACAGGAACGGATACTTGGACTTCATGTCCTCTTCAGCTTTCCATGTATTCTCTTCCACTTTGTGGTTCCTCCATAGTACCTTTACCGAGGCCACATCCTTGGTCTACAACTGATGAACCTGATGATCTAAGATCACAATCTAGATCTCTTAATAAGACAAGGAATCCAAAATACCAATATCCTTGACTGGCATAATTTGCAATAGATCACCTATACATTTCCTCAGTATAAAAACATGAAATACCGGGTGAATAGTGCTCAAACTAGAAGGCAACTCCAACTCATATTCAACATTGCCTACCCTCCTCAAAATCACGTACAGATAAACATATCGGGGACTGAGTTTTCCCTTCTTCCCAAATCGTATTACTCCCTTCATGGGAGACTCCTTCAAGAATACCCTATCCCCAACCTGAAAGGCTCAAACTCCAACTTTCTATGCCTCACATCTGTATAGGACTTTTGGTGACTTTGGGTAGCCTTAAGCCTATCCCGAATCACCTTCACCCTTTTCATAGCTTGGTGAACTAATTTTGAGCCAAACATGTCTGCCTTACTAATCTCGAACCACCCAATAGGAGACCTACACCTCCTATCATACGTCTCAAATGGGGCCATCCCAATGCTAGAGTGGTAGCTATTATTATATGCAAACTCTACAAGAGGTAAGTGCTCAACCCAACTATCACCATAGTCAATCACGTAAGCACGAAGTATATCCTGCAATATCCAAATAGTCTTTTCTGCTTGCCCATCCGACTGCGGGTGAAAAGCAGTACTCAAACTTATCTTAGTACCTAAACTTTTTTGAAATAACCACCAAAAATAATATAAAAATTGCGTACCACAGTCAGAGATGATGGAAATAGGTACCCCATGCAGCTTCACAGTCTCTTGGAGGTATAACCTCACATAGTCCTCAGTCGAGAAATTAGTCCTCACGAGCAAGAAATAAGAAGACTTTGTCATCCAATCCATGATGACCCAAACCGAATAAAACTTATTCCAAGATCGAGGAAGGACGGTAACAAAATCCATGTTGACCACTTCCCACTTTCATTTAGGCAACTCAATCTTTTCATACAATCCTGTGGCTCTAATGTGCTCAACTTTTACTTATTGGCACACCATGCGCTTGGCCACAAAATTAGCCATATCCCGCTTCATATTGCTCCACCAATACATCTTCTTAAGGTTATGATATATTTTTGTCGAATCGAGATGAACAACATAGCGCGACTCACGAGCTCAGCCAGAATCCTCTTTTGCGAACTATCTATATCAGGAACATATAATCTCTCTTGGTACCGCAGAGTACCATCACCACTAATTTCAAAGGCCATCACCTTCTGCTTACCTACATTACCCTTGATCCTTATCAATACAAGTTCTAACACTTTCTTCTCCTTAATTTCAGCACCAAGAGATGACCGCGCCACTTTCTGCACAAACATACCACCATCCTCGGAGTCCAAGAGATGAACTCCAAGATTAGCTAAACGATAAATGTCTTTCACTAAGTCCCGCTTATCCTTTTCCACATGAGCCAGAATCCCCATAAATAACCTACTAAGAGCATCAACAACCAAGTTAGCTTTACCTGGGTGGTAGTGAAGAATAATACATAATCCTTGAGAAGATCAAGCCATCTCTTTTGTCTTTGATTAAGCTCTTTCTGAGTCAAAACATATTGCAGGATCTTATGATCAGAAAGTTGATAGCTCTTTCTGATTCAAAACATATTTCAGGTTAGATTTTCAATGCGAATACCACATCCAATAACTCCAAGTCAAGAGTTGGATAATTCTTCTCATGCACCTTCTATTGTCTAGAGACATAAGCTATCAACTTTCTATGTTGCATCAGAACACAACCAATCCCCATACAGAATGTATCACAGTAGACCACAAACCCATCAGTTCCTTTAGGCAAAGTCAAAACCAGAGCCGAAGATAGCTTATTCTTTAGCTTCTCAAAACTACCCTCATAAGCATCAGACCACAGGAAATTTACCTTCTTTTGAGTTAACTTAGTCAATGAGGCAGCTATAGTCAAGAAACTCTCTACAAATCTCCTGTAGTAGCCAGCTAAACCCAAAAAGCTCAGAATATCGATTAGAATCGTGGGTCTAGGCCACCTCTTGACCACTGTAACTTTCTGCGGATCCATCATGATCCCTCCACTAAAAATTGCATGATCCATAATAGTGACAGCGTTCAACCAGAACTTATATTTTGAGAATTTGGCATACAACTATTGCTCTTTCAAAATTTGCAATACAATGTGGAGGTGATTTGCATGATGCACCTCGCTCTTAGAGTACATTAGGATATCATCTTTGAAAACAATAATGAATAAGTCCAAAAATTGATGGAATACCTATTCATCAAATCCATAAATTTCGTAGAGGCATTGATCAACCCGAAAGACATAATGAGAAACTCAAAATGCCTATACTGGGTACAGAAGGCAGTCTTAGGTATATCCACCTCCCTAATCTTTAATTGGTGATACCCGAATCAAAGATTGATTTTGGAGAAAAATTTAGCACCCTATAAATCATCTATCCTCTGAAGATGATACTTATTATTTACCGTTACCTTGTTCAACTGCCGATAATCAATGCACATCCGATGGAACCATCCTTCTTACATACAAATAACACCAATGCGCCCTACTAAGACTACTAGGATGGATAAAACCTTTGTCTAAAAGATCCTTGAGTTGCTCTTTAAGCTTTTTTAACTTAGATTGAGAAATTCTATTTGGAGGAATAGAAATTGGATGAGTTTCCAGAACAAGATCGATCCCAAACTCAATCTAGGAGGAACATTAGGAAGGTCATCAGGAAAGACCTCGGGAAATTCATTTACCACCAGAACGGGATGCAATGAAGGCCCTCTGAGTTAGAATCTTTAACCCAGACTAGATGATAGAGACACCCCTTAGCGATTAATCTCTGAGCATTAAGATAAGATATAAACGTCCTCTTTGGAGCTAGGTAACCACCCCCCCACTTAATAACTGACGCATTAGGAGACAACCTTATGGGTCTGATAGTTTGGAGAAGCATAACACGAATGCAACCAATCTATCCCCAACATGACATCGAAATCTACCATATCTAATTCAAACAGGTCCACTAAAGTATCTTTATTACCAAAAGATACCACACCCCCTATAGAATCTTCTACCAATCATAGAGTCACCAATCGAGGTAGAAATAGAGAAAGGGTTTAAAATACACTTGAATTAGAAGAGTATTTAGGACCTTAGACTCTATAGCTCGAAAATAGAATGCAAGGAAGATAAATATTCCTAAATGCCTCGTAGCCTCTCCCTTATGAGTGTGGCATGCTACACACCCTTAAAAGAGACTTTACTCAACATGGCTTTATGGACTTCCAAGTAACCATGAACCTATGAATCTGATACCAACCTTACATGACCCAAACTAGGGTCTAGTCATGTTAGGCTTCTCAAGTCCGATCGGATCGGAGAACACCTCTAATACCTAACCATTACCGCCCTGTACCCTATGCCAAATAAATTTCGAACATATAATAAGATAGAATAATTATAATTAAAAAACATCTTATAAAGATCAAAACCATAACTATCCAAATATCTAACCAAGCATCCATCAGGTGTCAGCACTAATACCAATACTAATGTCAAGGCTGACACCAATATCAGAACTGTCTATGCCTATAGTAGTCACACAAATCCTTTTACTGAAATCCAAGAACATTCGGTCAGGACATGCCCCCGACCACATCCAAAACCAATGTCCAATAAATAAACAAAAATATAAAAATAAGTCCATAGCATGAAATAGAGTCTTTGGAGTATGGAAGCTCACCACTTTAGTCTGAGATAAATACTATCCCCAAATCCAAGTCACTAAGCAGGAGAAGTAGTATAGCCATTTTCTGCATCGCATGGGGATACAACACCTGAAGATGGGTTAGTGGGTGAATGCTAGAGTGTATTCAGTATAAGGATAAAATAATGCCATTATTCAAAAACAAAGTAAATAACCATATGCAATCACATACATAGCTATACACACACACACACACACACACATATATATATACCATGTCAAAAATAGAATTGGGTTTAGCATGCATTTAAAACCTTTTATCCTTGGATTGTGTAGCTCTACCATCCTAAATCCACCCATGGGCTATATGGGTTCAGCTCCCCCTATTGAAAGGGCCCCGACGCATGTTAGTTGCACGATTCAGAGAAAGACTTGAGATAACTAGCACATCTTATAAAATATAAGTGTGACATAATGCACATGGTCACCAAGACCAACCTCACATTGGAAAAAACGAGTTTCCAATTTTGGTCCCTCCAGGACCGCCACCTTCCCTGGCTTTGATAACACACAACCCTTTATGCCCACATTAAAACCATTCACACACAACTAACCAATTACGAACGAGTCTTATTTATTAGGAATTAATCATTGGTATTTTCCTACCAAAACTAGAGCTTGAAAGTCTATCCATTCATGCCATACCAAAGCCATGAATTCAATTTGACTCTAAAGTTTCCATTTAAACCAATACCATGGCCACAAAGGCCTTTCCAATTCATTTAAAACCATTTAAACCAATTTAGGTTCCATTACCATAAGGCATCGCCATTGTCTCGCCTGCATTACCATAATGGTCTAGATGTTGCTATAACGACACTAATATGGAAAAATATTTAGACATGGCATCGTTATACTGATCCTCATGTTGCTACAACGACCCATATCAATGGCTACCCAGATTTTTGCTAAGTTCAACCATGTCTCATTTCCAAACTCTTAATACTAATAATATAAACACGAAAAGCATTTAGACATGTTCAATTCCCCAAAATCACGCCCAAGCGCATATTAACAGACAACTAACACCATAATATAATACATAATGTTTCAAGAAACCATACTTTGCAAGAGAAAATTCCTTTAAACCACCCCGCTATTACGGATTTAATCCTTGTTTCCATGGAATGTAATTTAATTTCCAAGAAAGTCACACATATAATATGTTGGGTAGGTTCAACCTTGACTTTTGGTTCTTATAGTAGTAAGACCAGCCCCACCCCAGATAAAAGCTCAATTTCACAATATTCAAGCATCGATGGTTCAACACGAGTACTCAACTCCCTTAGCCTTATGTACCAAGCTAAAACTTTATATCCATATCAACCAAAAGGAATTGTCACTGTCAAATTTTTATATGACACCACACCATAACGGAAATTGCAACTTCCACATAGCATGAATTCAAGAAATTCAAGCAATTAAAATCACAGCACATAAAAGTAGAGAGGGTCAAAATCATTATCACCCTAACAAACCTAATTAACAGCTCCATTTGTGTGTGCAATAACCCAAAAGGATCATCAATCCTACTATACATAGCTTTTTTAGTTAGATACCAATTGGAATCTTCTCGGTTCTAATTTGTGTTATTTGTATCCTTTCTAGTAGAGTCAAATGAAATGCTCTTGCATACATAAGATACCAATTGGAATCAATAGATACCAATTGATCTCAACTAATACAACAACCAAATAACTGCATAAAATAAAGAAAGAAGTGAAATAATTTTTCCTAAGATGTCTTATAGCTTCTCGAAGATTACATGTTGATATAAAAACACCAATCCATAGGTTTATAATCAACATTTGCTCTTATACTAGGTGATCAGTAACCTAATCTCAGATACCAAATTATCACGACCCAAACTATTGAATCATGAGGACACCTACTCTAATCCATCTAGATAGGAGAAGCCCATACCATCCGTTCGACATAAAATGTAAAAGTCTTTATTAAATTGAAGTAACCAACCCTTATACAACTGATATTACAAATATTAAATTCAAAAAAGTAAACTAACCCTAGGAACTAGTCTAAACAGGTACTAAAGCTTCTAAGGGGAAGTAGAACTGGACACAACTTTCACCAAGAGTAAGAGGAGTGGGAGTTTCTGAAGAATAATTAACTGCAATAGTCATGAAACCAACACTAATTCATATAAAAGACTATACCCAAAAAAATATAAAACAATAGTAGTATTTTTACAAACCATACGTACTGGTATACCTCATCAATCGACACGATTTGGATTACACAAACATAACATAAATATTTAATAGAAAGTATGCATTATATTATTTTCATTACCTAACCCCACCCTCCAATTTCCTATTATGGACACCTAAAAGTTGCCTAACTTTACCTTTCTACTTCCCCAAAAGAGAGTAATTACCTTCTACTAGCCTACGAGTTATGGGTTCTAAAGTACTGCTCTCACTCCTACTACTTCAATACCATGGACCAGTAAATCTGGCCTTACCCCATGGAATACCATAGGTAAAATAAGAATTACTACCTCTTAGATGATCTTAACCATGGTCAAGACACAAAATAAGTTAACCTAGAACTTATGAGAAAGACACACCCAAATGAGTAACCTGTCAATAAGACCCTGAGACATTAACCTGTACCTAACCAAAAAATTATAACCATCTTCATACTATCTCACTTATATGAAAATGCTCAATCAACTTTAAGCACTATATTATTTTGCTACATGGAACTTTGCAACTAGTTAAACCGCCAACAAGAGTTAATAGTCAAATTAACCAAAGCCAATAATTTAAGCCAATTCAGAACATGTTCCA
This sequence comes from Capsicum annuum, assembly GCF_002878395.1. Classification (NCBI taxonomy): domain Eukaryota; kingdom Viridiplantae; phylum Streptophyta; class Magnoliopsida; order Solanales; family Solanaceae; genus Capsicum; species Capsicum annuum. Next base: position 54,452,573 of record NC_061113.1, on the reverse strand, counting down.
GACAAGTTAAGCAATAATCAACATATAAATATAATTCCCTAGTTCACTCATGGAACCATCAAACTCACTTGAACCTCGTACATATACACTAAGGTTATCATAACCACCCTCTAGTCATGACTTGCATGAGAAAATTTTTATCTATGTACTAAAACCCCAATATATGTGTCCGCTAACCTCATTATACCACTAGGTTGAGAAAATTTTGATATGCTGATACATTCCTCATTTAAACATGTAATGACATAAATTTTTGGTAATTTTTGTGAAATATTCATTCCTATGTATTTTAATCATTTTACCTCTTTTTATGGTTGCTTTTTGGTATTTTTGAGTAGGGATGATTGGCATGGTTCCTGATGAATTTTGACGTAATTTATGTGAAATTGTAATTTTTGTGGCTTCAAGAGCCTTATAGTTGACTTTGATCAATATTTATTGATTTGTACATCAGATGGTAAAATGGAATACTCTAACATCTAGTATGTCATTTTAGGTTGGTAACATAATTGGTGTAATTTATGGCTTTTAAATCTCATTTCAGCCCTCAGTTCAAAAAGGTGTAAAATTGGGTTTCAGGGGTTAACTTTGTGAAAATGATATTTTTTCAAAAATCTGATATCACCATTGAGTCCTGAGTGTCGAACATGATAGGGTAGTGTATTTCATTTGCTTTCACGGGATTCCGAATGAATCCTGAGGAGTTTGCAGAGACTTGAACGCTATATATACCCATGTTTTACCTTTTCCCCCATTTTTGAGACTTGGTGCTTAGAGTTTCACACATTTGAGTAGTTTCTTTTATTTCTAAGCTTAGGTAAGTTTCTAATCACCTTATTTCAACTACTCAACTCAAATTTTATCATCTAATTGTACTTTTAACACGGATTAAAGTGGCAAATTGAGGATTTTGGCCCGGAAGGCCTACAACTTGTATTTCTTTGATTGAAACTCCATTTTCACTTGGGTAAGTTTATAATCTTATAATTATTAGTTTTATCTCAATTTCATCTTTTAAACAACTTTATATTCTTGATTTCGGTAAAGCTTAAACATGGTTTTTCTTCAATTTGGACCTCATTTTTAACTTTTTTTTACTTTGGTTTCAACTGTAGAATCCTAAAATATAGGGAACATTTTTCAAAAATAAAATTATGATTTTGCCCTTCTTTTTCAAAAATTTATTTTAGGGTCCATTTTGACCTCGACTTGAAAATAGGCAATATGGATATCATTGACTTTTTTCATACATTTTTTATACATAGATTCTATATTTCCATGTTTTAGTTTATCACGAGTCTGTTTAGGAGGATTAAGGCTTTAGAGTGAAGGGTAGCGAACCGGTTTTTGATATTTGAGGTAGGTTATGGCTTAACTTTCTTTAAATTGGGCTAGGTAGTGAATGTCGATACAAAATTATATTAAGGGTATGGGAAATAATTTTGAAAATGGATATATTATCATGTTGTCACCGTGTGGGGGACTATATAATGATGTTATTTGATGGTCTTAGTATACTATTTGCTATGTGTGACCGTGTGGGGTCCTATGTGATATTGTTGGCCTTGTGTACATGAAATTAGTTGTGTCTTAATTGATGAAAAACCCTAATTTGGTACCAATGGTGTACTTTATATGTTTTATTCCATTGGCATATGATTTATGGTCAAATCTATGGATGGTTGGAAACACTAAGTGGATTGTCGGCTCAGTTGGTTGGTAAATTATTTGGACACAGAAATGCTCATTTTGGTTGGTTGTGAGAATTACATCCTTATATCATATATATTCATAAAAAATTAGTACCACTGTGGAGATACTGGAAACACTGGCTTTTTCTGACAAAAAATATGATATCTTCAAACCCCTCTACTGAAGGATGTCACAAAGAGAAAGTATGGATATGAATTGTATATAGGTTGATTAACCCTCATGGGTCCTACGTTGGAAAGCTTTTGCTACGTAGGTGTATATGGAGGTTATGCGACAACCTCGTGTATCACATCATCATTATCATCATTAATATTATTATTATCATCTCTTTCATTGTATTTGTGTTACATTTTTCCTTTACTTATGTTGTATTATCTCTCTTGATAAATACTTATCTATGTGTAATCTCTTCCCTAGTACTTGTATGTGTGATATTGGTTTACTTATATTCCTTTCAAGTATTTGTTATGATGTATATGAATATTATAGAACTGTTAATGGAAATGGTATGGGCTACTGTTGTGGGATATTTTCTCATACAACGTGACATTCCCTTAGTATGTATTTTGTATACTTTATTTTCTACTTTGCTTAGTCGGCCTATGATACCTACTGAGTACAAGTGGACTGCACTCACCCTTACTATGCCCTTTCGATGTAGATTTTGGTTCGGGTGTTCCTCACGGTGGTTGATTTGGGATACCTTTAGAATTATTCAATGTAGAAATTGGATTCTTGCTTTCAGAGTTGGCTACTAACATTCTTTATTTAGACTATGTCTTTATTCATATTTAGAGATGGAGTATTCCATTTTTGAATATCTTATGTATTTGATCTCGAGTTGTATTAGTGATGTTCTTACACTGTGACACCAGGTTTTGGGATTATTACTATTATTTTTCCTTTTATATCAATTTGTGTGATAGGCTTACTTGTCATGGTTTGTTGTGACAAGTACCATTATGGCCCTTAAATTTTTAGGTCATGACAAATTGGTATCAAAGTAGTCAGGTTTATTGGTCTTAATAAAGTAAGAATCAGATGCTGAATAGAGTCTTACAAATTGGTACATAGACGTTCGTATCTATCTTTGAGAGGCTATATGATGTCTTTAGGAAATTTTCCTTATTTTTTTGTATCATGTGGATTTTTTCATACCTTGTGTTCTAAGTCATATTTCACTCTTTTCAGCATAGATGGTGATGACTAGATCTCTTGAGGTTAGAGATACATAGCCTTTATTAGAGGAGAGAGCCTACTTTTGAGGGAGAGTGATGAGTTGTGGATGGGCTCGAGGTAGTGGATGGGCACGTGGATCTTCTCCATCTAGGAGTATTTCTAGAGGACTCTCCCATAAACCTCATGTTGAGTCTGTTGGAGAGGTTGGTCCTACTTTAGTTCCACCGAGTTTTTCTACCCCTATCTTTGAAGGGTTATTGATTCACTTGTTGACCCATTTAAAGGGTACTCATTCAAGTGCGTCTAGTGCTCCCCCAATTCTAATTATTTCACCTTTATCTATACCAGAATCTGCTTGTTTTATTCCTCCAGCTCGAGTGTGGATCCTTTGATAGTATCTACTTTTTCTTTTGGTACTCCATAAACTCTGAGTTTGTTCCTCCTTCAGTACCTATATCTGAGTGTGGTATTCTTAGATCAAGAGTTTAACCTTTGTCTATGTTACCTCCTCAGGTGGGAGCACATCTTGCCAGATTCACCATGCCCCCTCTTATTGTGAGTATAATTATATCTTTTAAGGATTAAAAGAGATTTGATAGATTCACTCATTTGGATCCTCCTAGGTTTAGTGGTCTCATGGGCAAGGATGTCTATGAGTTCTTGATTGACCATCATGAGAATTTGCATAACCTCTGTTTGCTTAAGTTATATGGTGTTGTGTATACTATTTATTAGTTAATTAATATGTCTAGAGATTGGTGGACATCATTTTTTAGCTGCAGACCTCTTTATTCTCTAGAGATGTCTTAGGATCGGTTTGTTGAGGCCTTTTTGGAGAGGTTCATGCCTTACAGTCTAAGGGATCAGATGAGAGATTATTTTGATCACCTAGAGTAGGGCTCCATGACTATTGTATAGTATAATGCACACTTTTATGCCTTATATAAGTATTCCTATATTAACATTGCCATCGAATCTGAGTAGATTTAAAAGTTAATAAAGGGGTTGGATGTTTCTCTTCAGTTAGCTACGTCTCATATGGTAGTGTTTGGAGAATCATTTTAGAGTATAATGGACCATGCTAAGATGACTGAGGGTATTTTTCGAGCATCCTAGGGAGGCGCCAGGAAAGTGAGCCATATGGAAGAGTTTAGAGGTCATACTTCTCGAGGTAGGGATTCTAAAGTTTTTCATAGATATCATGGTAGACCAGTGTAGGCAGCCTTGTTGAGCTCAGGTAGTGGGTCTTCTAGTTCAACAGTTTAGGGTGGATGTTCTGGTCTATTTGTACCTCATTCTATTGAGTTGGGTCATAGATCTTTCTATGTGTGTGATGAAACTAACTATTTATCCAAGGATGGTCCCCGTCGTGTGTTCACAACTATTCTTATTTCAACTATGAGAGGTAAAGGTTCTACCAGAGGTGCGCAAGGTAAAGGTAGTGGTACCTACAGCGGTGGTTGAAGCGATACTCAGGAAGTTGGGGATTATGGATAGTGCTATGCTATACCTGCCACACCAGAGTTAGAGGCTTTCAATGTTGTTACACAGATATTGTCCTTATTATTTATAATCTGCATCTGTGTTTTTTATCTGAGATTTACTTTCTCCTATATGTCTGCATATTTTGCTTCGGTCTTAGATTATGTTAGTAAGCCTTTTGCCATGCCTATTTGTGTATCCACCCTTATAGAAGATTCCTTAGTGATGAATCAATTATACTGATCTTGTATTATGACTTTTACTGGTCATGAGACTTGGGTCGATTTGCTTGTCTTAGATATAGTTGATTTTGACTTCATTTTAGGTATGTATTGGTTGGCGCCTCACTAAGCTATCCTAGATTATTATGCTAAGACCGTGTCTTTAGCTCCACCAGGTTTACCAAGGATAGCTTGGAAGGGTACTCTTCTTTTGGGTCCCAAGAGGGTTATGTCCTATGTTCAGGGTCGTCACTTGTTAAAGGATGTTTGTCCTATTTGGATCATATTTTTTTATACTATTGTTGCGTTGGCTCTTTCATTGGATTCTATTTTTGTTGTTCTTAAGTTTATGGATATGTTTCCTATGGATTTGCCTGGTATGCCCCTAGATTTTGATATTGATTTTGCCATTGATGTTGAGTTGGGCACTAAGCTCATCTCTATTCCTCTTTATAGGAGGATCCTAGTCAAGTTAAAGTAATTAAAGGATCAGCTGCAAGAGTTGTTGGATAGGGATTTATCCGACCTAGTGTAACACTTTGGGGTGCGTTTATTTTGTTTGTGAAGAAAAATGATGGGTCTATGCATATGTATGTTGACTATCGATAGTTAAATAGGGTAACGATTAAGAATAAGTATCCTCTTCCTCGTATTAATGATTTGTTCAACCAGCTTCAGGGTGCTTTGATGTTTTCGTAGATTGATTTGAGATCCATATATCACCAATTGAGGATTAGAGTTTCAGATATTCTGAAGATAGATTTTTGGACTTGATACAGTTATTAGAGTTCTTGGTCATGTTCTTTGGGTTGACCAATGCCCTATCCACATTCATGAAGTTGATGAACTGGGTATTTCGATCGTATCTCCACTCCTTTGGAAATGTATTTATAGATGATATCTTGTTTTATTCTAAGAGAAAGTTTGATCATGAGTAGCATTTATGATTATACTTCAGATATTGAAGGATAAGAAGTTGTATGCGAAGTTCTCTAAGTGTGAGTTTTGGTTAAAGTCTTTTTTTTTAGTTCATGTGGTAACTAAGGATGTTATTATGGTAGATCTAACCAAGATTGCAGTGGTTCATGATTGGGCTAGGTGTAACACCCCAGTTTTTTTCCTATAAAACTTCTGAGTTCTGAGCTCACTACCCAGGGTACGACTTTGGTAACTACTCATGAAGACTCTAGACGAGTCATATTGTGTCATCCATAGCCAAACCAATGTAGGTTTCCTATGTAACATCCTGTATTTTGCTTGTACTTGTTCTAATTATATGGAGCTTGGTATAGCATTATGGTATAGGTAACAGGTGAGATTTGTTATGCGAGTATTAATGGTGTAGATGGAATTATAGATGTTGTTCGTACGTTTTAATGTGATGCGACCAAGTTAACATCGATACAACCATTTATACTTGGGATCATAAACTCGTATTTGAACCTAAGTTTAAAATGACTAAGTATATATAAGTTTTAAGTTAGATCAAAGGGATTAAGAACTAAAAATGGAGTATTTTATTGAGGTTCTTGTTTGACTTAATTAAGCTAGTTGGTGAGTCACCTACTTGAGATATATGGACCAAGTTAATGGACCAAAGATTATGGATTAGATTTGATCCTATGTTAAGGTACTTATTTGGGCCTAATTAAGTAAAAGAAGAAGGAAAATGGAGAAAAGGCCCAATGCTCAAATCTGTCAAGGCCCAATTTAGTTGAGCCCAACTAAGAATTAAGTAAGTAGGTACATTACCTACTTTGAAATTTTAAGCAGCTTGAACCCTTAAGTAGGTGCATCACCTACTTGGACCAATTTGACCAATTTTAAGGTCTAAAATGTAGTTAAGGAGGTGGCCAAAATAGGGCCTTTATAAGGCCAAGTTGCTAGTTATTTTCCTTCATTTCTAAGTCACAAAAAAGAGTATATTTCACAAATTCTCTCCACTCTCACTAAAACAACAAGGAGCAACCCGTTTTTCTTTCTAGGGTTCTTAAAGAAACCCCAACCTTTGCAAGCCAAGGTAAATGAAAACACTTATGGTTTCACTTAATTATCTCATGAAAGATTAGGAAAACATGTTATAAATGCTTAGTTATGAATTATGGTAGAATATAAAACAAGCTACTTACTTAGTTTTTTCTTTGTTATTAAGAGATCCCTTTTCTTCTTTGGTTGAAAGTGTGAAGGAAAGTGAAAGTTGAAGTTCTTGAGGAGTTCAAATTTAAAGGATAAGTTGCAGAATTGAGGTAAAGTGACTGCCCCATTTTGTTCTTCTAATATATGAATTTGAGAAAGAATTATGGATGTGTTGTTATTGAGAACTCAATAGATGATAAGTTCAATAATTAATTGCTACAACAAAAGGGATTTGGGGCTGTTTTGTGGACTGTTTTGTGTGTATATATTGGGGGCTGCCAAGTTGAGGTTAGAGAAAGGTGTAATTAGTTTGTATTGAAATATAGAAGAAGGTTGGTGGTGGTATACCACCGAACTAATGGTTGTATAGGTCTACTGCCCATTCTGTTTTGTGTATTGTTTGAAGGGTGTAATGAACCCAAAGTTGTGTCGGGGGATCTTATAAGAATTTGTATGCTATGTGGATATAATTGGAGAAGAAAAGGGTTAAAATAACACCCTTGATTGATAAATTAAGGGCTTACTACCTGGCCACTGTTTTGGTGAAGTTAAATAGCCCAATTGTGTCGGTTGGTTGCTAATATTAATTTACCATATATTTTATTATAGATAAGTAATCCAAAAGGCGGGAAGTCAAGTTGGGTTAGTATCGGAGTTGTACAACTAGGTATATAAGGCATACTCTATTTTGCACTCTTTTGCATGAAATTGGATATTTTTTCCATCAAGTAAGCTTCCAAGGTTATCCTATAACAAGTGATACATAATAGCAACGTATTATATCCCATGTAGCCAATGACTTTGTTCCCACTCTTTAACATGTTAAAACACCTCAATACATGCTTATTATTAAGCCTACACGTCTATTTTCACTAGAAAATTTTAGGAGTTCTCCGTTTACTCAACTAAAACCCATGTGTTATTTTCATCTCGTAAACAGTTCATTTGTGTGCCAACAGCTTCCTACCTCAGTATTGTTGCATTAAGTGCCCATTTATATGTCTTTTATTGGTAGATTATTGTTTCAAGGTACCATAATGTTATGACCACCAAAGTAACAATCTCAAAGGTTAAGTAATTTAAGTAACATAATCTGCAAAATGAGTGGCAGCTCAGGGGAATAAGCCCAACATGGACCGATATTGATACCTTTATATGTGCGTGGCAGCTCTGGGGTGTAAGCCTAGCATGGGTCGATCCTAATGTTCATATATAGGTGGCAGCTCAGGGGCATAAGCCTAGCATGGGCCCATCCTGATTTATCTATGTACAACTACTCAGCTGGTCATTTGCATTATATGGCTTACAAAGATTTTGAAGTAAGAAAGGTAAAAATGAAGAAAAGAATGTAATGTACGTAGTCCCACCAGTATATATACAGGTGATCTACTAGTATTACTTATACACTTGTATCTTATTTTTATTGAACTCTTGTACCATGTGTTGTTACCTTCAGCCTTATATATTCAGTACATATTTTTGTACTAACGTCCCTCATGGGAGACCTGGTTTTCATGCTGCAGGCACAGGTGCTTCAGTAAATACACCCTCTTAGTAGGAGCCCAGGATATCCAGCGGCTATTGGTGAGCTCCAGATTGATTCGAGGCTTTTCGAGTCTATTTTATATATTTTGGTACAGTAGTCAAGAGTAGGGTGGGGGTTTGTCTCGACCGTAACTATGTCTATGTATATTTTAGAGGCTTTGTAGACTAATGTAAAGTTAAACATGGTAGTGTCTTGTATTTCAGATGTTGTGGGTCCAATGGCCAATTATTATATATATAGTTTTGTGCTGGCCTACGTAGTTATTCTCATCAATGTATTATATCATATTTGTCAGAACCTTTAGTTGTCATAGTTACAGGCATGAGAAGTACAAGGTTATGGATTGGTTCTCCCGGGCCTTCATGGCTACGGGTGCTTGTCCGCCCTAATAGGATTTAAGGCATAACATCCTAAGTTTCTATCCTGATCATGATTGGTACCTAATGATTCGTAATGACTCATTATGATTCATGGTGTGCATGTCGTAGGCAAACTATTATAAGTTCCCAAAGCTACTATTGTGATGATGATAGGACTCTACGAGTTGTAAGGTTTAGTCATGAGTTATAAGGTGTGACTTATGACTCAACTAGTGAAGGATGCCCAAGAATCTACCCAGACTATGAGTCCAGGCTAAGACTCGTACACAGTCGTCATGAGTCGTGACGTGACCCGTAAAGACTGGGTGTCTTTTTCTGCACATTTAAGTAAGGACATTCTATTCATTTCCCTCTTTCCCTAATTAAAACCTCGACCATAAAACATCTAAAGAGGGTTATTTTCATCACTTTAATAATTATAAACTACTCCTTACTCTCTGAAATTCCCCAAGTCAAGAAAAACTAGGGTTTCTCAAGGTTGATCATCTAGGTCTCTAAGATTGGGTTCTTCTCTGTAACTTTTGATATTTCAGGAATGTATCTCTCCATAAACTTGTATTTTTATTATGGCATGCAGTGGCTTTATATTTCTATGGTTTTAATGTTTGATTTTAAATAAGGGGTTGAGGGTTTTGGATGGTAATTGTTTAAATGATTTTCCTATGGTTTTGAATTGGTTATTTATGATGTATCTAATGGTTTTGAACTGAATATCTGCATGGGCATGGGAATTGGAAAGGGGAACATGGGTTTCCCCAACTTTATGGTTTAAATGGTTTGGAATTGGCTTTTCCCTTAACCTAACTTGTGTAATTGGTTTTGGAAACATGGATACTTACATAATTAAACTCACTTTTAGAACCTTGCATTGCATAAAAGGTTAATAAAACTTAAAATGGTTCTTGAAACACCTTGGTGGCCATGGATTGGCTTTTAATTGGAAAGCCTTACAGTCATTTTAGCTAAATAGTTTTGGAATGGAATAATGTAATTAGCTTGCAAGCTTAATATTTGGTATGACGATACAGGTGTTAAATGACTAATTAAAAAGACTCCTTGGTTAATGAATTGAACTGCATAAATGATTTTAATTTAGGCTTAAAGGGGGTTGTGTATCTCGTTGTGAAAGGTGGATGTCCCGGGGGGGACCGATATGGAAACCACATTTGCCGAAGTTAGGGCCTTGGTGGCCATGTACATAGATTATACTTTATATATCTATATTTTTGGAATGGTTGGAGCCTCAGTGGCTCTAGTCCTTCTTTGTATTTTTCCAATTTGTGCGGCTAACATGCACTGGGGCTTTTTCAGTGAAGAAAGTCAGACCCATATAGCCCATTCATGTTTATGCTTAAACCTTGTTCCCTATCCCATCACTGTGTATATATGTATATTTGCATGTGTGTGAACATGTATATTGAATTTGGATTGATTTTGAAATGAAATTACTTTATCCTTTTTTCTGAGTTACATGTTAGCACTCACCCTACTAACCGTCCTAGGATTCTATAATCTTTCATAATGTAGGGTCCTAAGATACTTATTTTACCCATGTAGAGCATTAGGTGATCCAGTTAGTTCGAGGTGAAGTGGTGAGGATCCATCCTAAAAAAAGCTTGGTCATTCCATTAGGTTCATTCCATATTATAGAATTGAAGAGTTCACGTTGTCATTGTTATTGTCATTGTCATTATCACTGTCATGATCGGGGCATGTCCCGACTTAGGTTGATGTTTGGCTTTCTTAGAGAATTTTATGGATAACAAAGTGTGGTTGGATTTGATATTGTGGATTCTTAGATCCTATTCAGTTGATTTATCTATCTTGTTATATGTTCTGAACTTAGCTCTATCTTGTTATATGCTTGAAATTTATTCGATGCTAGTTGTATTATATGCTGGTTGGCTAGGTTAATGGGGCTGGTCTCTAGTCCTTGGCGGACTTGAGATACCCATCATAACTTAGCCCTTGTTCGGGTCGTGATAAGCTTGGTATCAGAGCCAGGTTCAGTATCCAAGGGTGTCCATAATGCAATGTCAAGTAGAGTTTCTTTTATGGGTGTGTAGTGTGCCACACTTATAATAAGGAAGATACGAGGCATTTAGGAATTTTTCCCTTTCTTGTGTTCTATTTTGGGATATAGAATCTGGTGTCTTGAAATTCCTCTAACTTCCAGTGTTCTCACATTTTAGATTATGCCTCCCCAAAGATCTGATGTTCATGGAAACTCTTCTAGCACTTTTTCCCCACCAATGGGGAATTTGGTGGGGACTCGCCCCACCTATGGAGTAAAAACTCGGTCTAGGGTCCTTGCTTCTATTTGTACTTCTCCACATAAGGTTCCGTCTATCTCTATTGATCTTTCTCTAGTTAGTGACACTCATGCTCAGTAACTATAGGGAGACATCTCTAATGTAGAGTTTCGCCGTTCTATTCATCTACTGACTCAGTTGGTAACATCTCAGTCTCATCAGCCTTATCATGTGGGTTCTGTTGCTCCTTCTTCTAAGGACACTCGAGTTGGGTAGTTATGAGGTTGAATCCCTCAACCTTTACTAGTTCCATGGTTGAAGAAGATCCTCAAGGTTTTGTGGATGAGATGGAGAAGATATTTTGAGTTATGCATGCTACTGATTTTGAGGGTGTGGATTTTTCTGAATATCAGTTAAAGATGTATCTTATCAGTGGTATAAGGAATGAGAGCAGTTAAAGGGTAATGATCCGGGGTTGATATTATGGGATGAGTTTTCTGGTACCTTCCTTGATTGTTTCTTTCCTCTAGAGTTGACAAAGGATAAAGATAAGGAATTTGTGAACTTTAAGCAGGAAGGATGAGTGTGAAGAAGTATGCTTTGAAATTTCATCAGTTGTCTCACTATGCTCCAAAGTTGGTATCTATCATGAGGGCTAGGATGAGGTAGTTTGCTTCAGGATTATTGCAAGACTTGGTTTTGGAGTGTAAGGTCGCTATGCTGAATAACGATATAGATATATCTAGACTTATGGTGTACATGCAGCAGGTTAAGGATGAGAAAAAAAAGCAAGATGTAATACCCCGTACTTTTCCTAGCTAATATCATTTCAAGAATGTATTGTATTAGTTTCTAAATTGAATGATGGTTATTCGAGTAGGAATTTTCAAGATTATCACTTTTTGTCATGTGGGAAATTCAATAACCTTTCCATCGATATAAGATTCGTCCAAATCCGATAACCGGGTCAGAAGTTATGACTATTTCATGTTCCCATTGTAAAATAGTGCCATATAAGTCAGTGGCGTGTCACGCCACAAGAAGAAATGACATTTGGCAAATTCTAATAAGGGTCCGCAATTATGGCACATCACGCCAGGGCCCAAATTAAGAATTGTCCTTTTTTCAGTGTCTTAGCGCGATTTCCTCCGCGTCGCTCCAAAGTTCCAGGTAGCAAAATAAGAGGCAAGACGATGGCTCCGCATCGCGTCATCCCTCAGTTTCGCAATTTTCAAATTCTAGTGACACGACGCGATAGCGCTGCGTCGCGCCAAGGGTTCAGTTTGGGAAAATTTTACTGAAATTAAATGACCCACCCAGGGTTAAAAGGGTCAACTTCCCACCCCTATTTAAGCCCTTTAACATGTGATTCGGCCAATTTTCACCCAAAATACGTTCTCTTCTCCCAAAAACTTCCCAAGAACAAGCTAGGGTTTTTATAGAGGATCCAATTCTAAGAAAGTTTCACCGTCAATCTTCATGAAATCATGAACTAAGGTATGCATAGTATTCATTCATGGGCTCCTTTCATCTATGAAGCCCAAGAATCCCTTTTCTAAATTCAAGTTTATGGATTTTCTTATGAATTTCATGATTGGGATACTCTTGTTCATGTGGATAATGAGAAATTGAATTCTACTCTATGTTGGGTGATAAATTCTATGTGGGTTAAATTATTATAGATATAGATTCATGCAAACCTATGACTAAATCCTTGAATGATGAAATTAGAATTGAACCATGATGTTTAAATATTGCACAATGATGTTTAAATATTGTACAATGATGTTTACATGTACCATGCCTACAATATGTTTGATTAAATGCCTAGATGAAGAAAAAGTGCCTAACTAGCATGATACCATGAAATCCCCATGTATGTACAAGTTATGCCTATCACATGTTTTGATGAAATACTTCTATAAATATATTATGGATTATGATGTTAGTTATATGTTAAAGTAAGTTATGCTTGGTCAGTTTCTTTCCATCGAGTCCTGGGGGTACTCGTACTCGAAATATTAGCTGTGTGCCTAGAGCCATGTAATGTTTTCATGATACTCTCAGTCAAGCTATGGTCCTTAGACTTCAGACAGTCTTATGACTCAAGAAATATCCATGATCTCATGAACTCAGTCAGTTGTCAGATATCAGTAGTTTTTTTGAGTCAACGGAATTAAGTAATTCAGCCCATGTATAGTTCAGTTAAATCATGTTCTGTGTCTATTTAGATGGGAGTAGAAATTAGCATCGAGTGAACCCAAGGATGGGGACACACACTATCAAATAAGGGTGTGATCCTTAGAAGTCATCCTTGCGTTCCAGAACTATTTAGCCAACATAGGTTGAGACATCAACACTATCCAATGAGGGTTGATGAGGTGGATAAGCACTGTCAGATAAGGGCCCCACTGTTCTCGTGTAGGGAACACTATCAGATGAGGGTCGCCCACAGCTTATCTTTCCAGTGGCACGGTATTGACACCCTTCTAATTAGGGTTACAGATTGGTCCCCAACTCTGCCATAATGGCATATTCGGGCATATTGGTTAGATAAATACTTCCCACAGTTTCATATTACAGAATCAAGACTATCAGACACAGTCAATCAATTTCAATAATAGAACTCAGATAGTTCTACAGAATTTAGGACTATCAGATATAGTTAACTCAGATACAGTATAGAACTCAGATAGTTCCATCAGATTCAGGACTGCTAGATACAGTCACTCATGTTATCAGTTATATTCAGATTTAGTAATCATGTTATCACAGTATTAGTGTCAGTTGTTACGCCTCATACATGTATTCTCACGCTCATGATAGTTAGTCAGTTATTATTATTGTTCATGCATATGAACCCCATGCATTCAGCCTACCTTACATGCATACCAATATATTCAAAGTATTGACGCATTTGCGCTATGGTGTCTTATACCAGAGCAACAGTAGATTCTAGATATCTGCAGATAGAGTTAGAAGTGAGTCCTCATCTTTCTAGGACATGATTATTTCCCTATTATCTCATTAATTAGTTTATTAGTTGGAGTTAGTTGGGGACATGTCCTATCAACTCCTTACTCAAACAGTTCAGTTAGTCAGAGGCTTTTTAGACTATCATGTTTTAGTCTTCAGTATGTTCAGTTTTGTTTTGGGTATTCCATTACCCCACACAGATGTTATATCATTCAGCTCATGTTCAGTATTGAATCTTATGGCCTTTCAGTTCATGTTTCTGCATTATAAAGTATTTTATGCAGTATACAGGTACAGATATTAGTCATAGGTTAGCTTGTGGTCCTTCGGGGTCATGAGCATTATGTAGCATTTTGGAAACTAGATTTAGGGCGTTACAAACTTGGTATCAGTGCCTAAGGTTCAATAGAATCCTAGAAATTCTAAAAGCCGCATCTAGTTGAGTCTTGTACATGGGTGTGTTGCGGACCACATTTATGTACAAGAGGCTATAAGATGTTTTAGGAACAGTTTCCCTTCTTTAGATATTTATGTCATGCCAGTGAGCATAATCTCAAGTCAATCTATCAGTCTAATCTGTTTCCCCCTTTCCTCTATAGAACATGCCTCTTAAAAGAAGAAAAGAAAATTAGTCAGCCCCTCAGCCCGAAGAACCTTTGGGCGATCATGTTTCTTATGTGGAATTTAGGGCCATATTCACTACTCTTGCTCAGTCAGTTAACGCTCAAAATGAATTGCCAGCAGTCATTTCGGCCAACATAGTAGCCAACTCAGCCGCAGCTAGGATTTGGGAATTCACCCGAATGAATCCTCCATCCTTCCTTGGGTCTAAGGTAGATGAGGACCCTCAAGAATTCATTGATCAAGTTCAAAAGGAGACAGACATCATGGGGGTGACTACTGTTGAGAGTGCTAAGCTAGCTGTATATCAGTTGTAGGATATGGCTCATACTTGGTTTAAACGGTGAAAGTTAGAGAGGTCAGATGATGTAGGTCCTATAGAGTAGTAGAAGTTTGTCACTGCACTCTTAGACAAATTCTTTCCCCAAGAGTTTAGAGAGGCTAAGGTGCTAGAATTCATCAACCTCAGGCAGCACAATATGACGGTGAAAGAGTATTCTCTTAAGTTTACTCAATTAGCTAGATATGCCCCTTATGTGGTTGCAGACAGCAGAGCCAAGATTAGTAAGTTTACTTCAGGGGTAAATGATAGCATGGTAAATGAGTGCAGATCTGCCATGTTGAACAGTGACATAACTTTAGCCAGGCTTATGACTCATGCTCAGCAGATAGAAGAGCAGAGGGAGAAGCAGAATAAGAGAGCAAAGACAGGTAGTTTCAACTTCATTCAGCCTAACTCAGAAGGAGGAAACCATTCCCAATTTCTTACTAAGTCATTAGTTCCAGCCCCTTCTTCAGCCAGTGCTCCAGTTTCTAAGTTCAGTAAGGGTAACAGAGATAGAGCGCTAGGCTCTAGGTCTCAAGGTAGTGTTAACAATGCCCAAACTAATCCCCTTTGTCAGACTTGTGGTTAGAACCACAAGAGTGCTTGCAGAGCTGGTAGCGATGTCTATTTTGGTTGTGGCAAGCCAAGCCACAGATTCAGAGACTGCCCTCAGTTAGGTTATTAGAGTCATCTCCGCTTCTCAGCTTAGTTTGGTCGATCGAATCAGCTAGGTACCACCACTAGTACTACTAGTAGGCAACGCCCAAATCATCTCTATACTCTTCCGTCCTGATAGGATCAGGAAAATTCTCTTGATGTAGTTACTGATACGTTATAGATCTTTCATATGCATGTTTATACTTTGCTAGATCCAGGAGCTTTTTTGTCTTTTGTTACTCCCTATATAGCAGGCGATTTTGGAATCAGTCCTGAAATCCTAGAAGATCCCTTTTCAGTCTCTACTACAGTGGGTAAAATCATCATAGCCCAGTGGGTATACAGGAACTGCCCGATTATGATATTTCAGAAAGTCACTTTAGCAGACTTATTCAAATTAGAGATGACTGATTTTGATGTCATTCTTGGCATGGATTGGCTTCATTCCTGCTATGCCATGGTCGACTGTAGAAATAGAATAGTCCAATTTTAGTTTCCAAATGAACTCGTCCTTGAGTGTAAGGGTAGTACTTCAGCGTTCAAAGGTCAGCTTGTTTCCTACCTTCGAGCATGGAAAATGATATCTAAAGGATGTGTCTATTATCTTTTTCGAGTTAAGAACACTAGTTCTAAAACTCCCAGCCTTGAATCAGTTCCAGTTGTAGGTGAATATTCAGATATCTTTCCCAAAGATCTTCCAAGAATTCCTCCTGAAAGGTAAATAGACTTCGGCAATAATTTTTTTCTATATACTCAGCCTATATCTATTTTGCCATACAAAATAGCACCAACAGAATTTATAGAACTAAAAGAACAATTGACTAATCTCTTAGATAAAGGATTCATCAAAACCAGCATTTCCCCGTGGGGCGCTCCAGTATTATTCATGTGCAAGAAAAATGGTTCTCTTAGGATGTGTGTAGACTACCATCAACTCAGTAAGGTCACGGTCAAGAACAAGTATCCTCTTCCCAGAATTGATGACTTGTTTGACCAACTTTAGGGTGCTAGTTATTTCTCTGAGATAGACCTCAGATCTGGCTATCATCATCTCAGAGTCAGAGAATGTGACATTTTGAGACAACTTTCTGTACTTTATATGGTCATTTCAAATTCCTAGTCATGTTATTTGGTCTTACCAATACCCCAGCCACTTTCATGGACTTGATTAACCGTATGTTCAAGAAGTACTTGGACATGTTCATTATAGTCTTCATAGATAATATTTTGGTCTATTCCTGCAGTGAGCGTGATCTGCAGACCATCTCAGAATGGTACTTCAAACTTTTAGAGATCATCAGCTATTCGCCAAATTTAGTAAGTTTGAGTTTTGGATAAGGTCAGCAGCATTCCTTGGTCACATCATTTTAGTGATGGAATTAGAGTAGATTCTTAAAAGACCAAAGTAGTAAGTAACTGGCCTTGCCCTATCTCTCCATCAGATATCAGGAGTTTCTTGGGTTTGGCCGGCTATTACAGATAGTTTGTTGAGGGATTTTCTTCTATTACATCCTCTATGTCCAGATTGACTCAGAAAAAAGTCAAGTTTCAGTGGTCAAATCCTTGCGAGAAGAGTTTTCAGGAGTTGAAGACTCGACTCACCTCAACTCCAGTATTAGCTCTTCCAGATGGTCCAGATGGTTTCATAGTGTATTGTGATGCATCCAGAGTAGGTTTGGGTTGTGTCCTCATGCAGCATGGTAAGGTCATAGCCTACGCCTCCAGATAGCTTAAGCCCCATAGAGGAATTATCCTACTTATGATCTTGAGTTAGCAGTCGTAGTCTTTACCTTGAAGATTTGGAGGCATTATCTATACGGTGTTCATCTAGATGTGTTCACTGATCATAAAAGTCTTCAGTATGTCTTTTATTAGAAAGATCTCAATCTACGTCAGAGAAGGTGGTTAGAGCTCTTGAAAAATTATGACATGAGTGTCCTTTATCATCCGGGCAAGGCCAATGTAGTGGCCGACACTCTCAGTATACGATCTATGGTTAGTGTTTCTTATGTTTTGGATATTAAGAAGAAGTTAGCTCAGGAAGTGGGAAGTTATGAACATGGACTTCATTATGGGTTTGCCTCGAACTCGTCATCAACATAATTCAGTCTGGGTCATTATAGATAGAATGAACAAATCAGCTTATTTCCTTCCTGTCCATACCTCTTATTCAGTCAAGGATTATGCCAAACTCTACATCAGGGAGTTGATCAGATTTCATGGTGTTCCTCTATCTATTATCTCAGACAGAGGTACCCAGTTCACCTCTCATTTATGGAAAGCATTTTGAAAGGGTTTTGGTGCCCAAGTTCATCTTAGTACAACTTTTCATCCTCAAACAGCTGGTCAAGCAGAAAGGACCATTCATACGTTAGAAGATACGCTAAGGGCGTGTGCAATCGATTTCAAGGAAATTTAGGATGACCACTTACCTTTGATTGAATTTGCATACAACAACAACTATCATTCCAGTACTTAGATGTCTCTATTCGAAGCTCTCCACCGTAGGAGATGTAGATCTCAAATTTGGTTGGTTCAAAGTTAGTGAGGCCTCAGTAATAGGTCCTAACTTGGTATTCGATGCCTGAGAAAAAGTCCAGTTGATTAGAGAAAGACTCTGGGATGCTTAGAGTAGACAGAAGTCTTATACAGATGTTCATAGAAAAGATCTCAAGTTTGAGATTGGTGATCATATTTGTCTAAAGATCTCTCCCATGAAGGGAGTGAAGAGATTTGTCAAAAAGTGAAAGCTCTGTCCCCGATTTCAGTACCTTCAAGATTCTCAGTCGATTTGGTAAGGTAGCTTATGATCTAGAATTGCCTTCAGATCTAGCCTCTGTTCATCCAGTCTTCCATGTCTCCTTGCTCAAGAAGTGTATAGGTGACCCAATTGTTATAGTTCATATTCAGAGCGTCGATATTTAGAATACTCTCTCTTATGAGGAGATTCCAGTCAAAATCTTAGACTATCAAACTTGTAGATTGGGGAATAAAGAAGTCCCTCTAGTTAAGGTTCTTTGGAGAAATCAGTCCGTCGGGGGAGCTACTTGGGAAGTAGAGAAAGACATGTGTACCAAGTATCCTCACCTTTTCTTCTCTAACTCAGATCAAGCTCAAGGTAACAGTTCTCCTTAAGCTTACTGTTCATCACAAACTTGGTATGCAGTTTTATGCTCATGTTCCTATTATAAACTTGGTATCAAGTACCATTTCATATTCAGTCATGCTCTCATGTATCAGTTCAATTATGTAATTATGTAATTATGCATCAGACATGCATTCTCATTTTGAGAAACTTAGTTCTTCAGAACACTCAGTCATTCAATCATGAATTAGTTACACGTGCATCAGATATGCATGTTCAGTATTATATGTTCAGCTTGTCAGTCATGTTAGTCATGAGATGATGTTCCAATTATTCATGTTCAGTATATACGTCATTTGTCTTTTCTCCCCTCTCAGTCAATCTCATTCGAGGATGAAAGTTCTCAAGGGAGAAATATTGTAATACCCCGTACTTTTCCTAGCTAATTTCATCTCAAGAATGTCTAGTATTAGCTTCTAAATTGAATGATGGTTATTCCATGAGGATTTTTCAAGATTTTCATTTTTTTTATGTGGGAAATTCAATAAGCTTTCCATCGATATAAGATTCGCCCAAATCTGATAATCGGGTCAGAAGTTACGACTATTTCAAGTTCTCCTCGTAAAACAGTGCCATATTAGTTAGTGGCGTCCGCACCACAAGAGGAAATGGTTTTTGGAAAATTCCAGTAGGGTTCCATGATTATGGCGCATCGTGCCAGGGCCCAAATTCAAAATTTTTCTTTTTCCAGTGTCTTAGCGTGATTTCCTTCACGTCGCGCCAAAGTTGTAGGTCACAAAAGAAGGGGCAACGCGATGGTTCTGCATCGCGCCATCCCTATGTTTCCCAATTGTCAAATTTCAGTGACATGATGCGATAGTGCCACATCGCGCCAGGGGTTCAGTTTGGAAAAATTTTAGTAAAATTAAATGACACGTCTAGGGTTAAAAGGGTCAACTTCCCACCCCTATTTAAGCCCTTTAACACGTGATTCAACCACTTTTCACCTAAAATATGCTCTCTTCTCTCAAAAACCTCTCAAGAATAAGCTAGGATTTTCATAAAAGATCCAATTCCAAGAAATTTTCACCGTCAATCTTCACGAAATCATGAACGAAGGTATGCATAGTGTTCATTCATGGATTCCTTTCGTCCATGAAGCCCAAGAATCCCTTTTCTAAATTCAAGTTTATGGATTTTCTTATGAATTTCATGATTGGGCTACTCTTGTTTATGTGGATGATGAGAAATTAAATTCTACTCCATGTTGGGTGATAAATTCTATGTGGATTAAATTATTATAGATATAGATTCATGCAAACCTATGACTAAATCCTTGAATGATGAAATTAGAATTGAACCATGATGTTTAAATATTGTACAATGATGTTTAAATATTGTACAATGATGTTTACATGTACCATGCCTACAATATGTTTGATTAAATGTCTAGATGAAGAAAAAGTGCCTAACAAGCATGATATCGTGAAATCCCCATGTATGTACAAGTTATGCCTATCACATATTTTGATGAAATGTTTCTATAAATTTATTATGGATTATGATGTTAGTTATATGTTCAAGTAAGTTATGCTTGGTCAGTATCCTTCCATTGATTCCTGGGGGTACTCGTACCCAAAACATTAGTTGTGTGCCTAGAGCCATGTCATGTTTTCATGATACTCTCAGTCAAGCTATGATCCTTAAACTTCAGACAGTCTTATGACTCAAGAAATATCCATGATCTCATGAACTCAGGTAGTTATCAGATATCAATAGTATTTCATCAGTCAATAGAATTCAGTAATTTAGCCCATGTTTATTTCAGTTAAATCATGTTCAGTGTCTATTCAGATGAAAGTTTAAATTAGCATCAAGTGTACCCAAGGATAGGGACACACACTATCAGATAAGGGTATGATCTTTAGAATTCATCCTTACATTCCCAAACTATTTAGTCAGCATAGGTTAACACATCAACACTATTTGATGAGGGTTAATGAGATGGATAAGCCCTATTAGATAAGGGCCCCACTATTCTCGTATAGGGGACACTATCAGATGAGGGTCGCCCATAGCTTGTCCTTACTAGTGGCGCAGTATTGACAACCTTTTAATTGGGGTTACAGATTGGACCCTAACTTAGCATAATGGCATAGTAGGGGCATGTCAGTTAGATAACTACTTCCCATAGTTTCATGTTAGAGAATTAGAACTGTCAGACACATTCAATTAGTCTTAGTAATAAAACTCAGATAGTTCTACAAAATTTAGGACTATCAGATACAGTCAACTCAGATACAGTATGGACTCAGATAGTTTCATCATATTCAGGATTGTCAGATACAGTCACTCATGTTATCAGTTATGTTCAGATTAAGTAATCATGTTATCCCAGTATTAGTGTCAATTGTTCTATCTCATGTATGTATTCTCTCTCTCATAATAGTTAGTCAATTATTATTATTGTTAATGCATATGAACCCCATGCATTCAGCCTATCTCACATGTATACCAGTACATTAAAAGTACTAACACATTTACGCTATAGTGTCTTATACCATAGGTTCAGAGACACGAGCTCCAGAGTAATAGTAGATTCTAGATATCTATAAATAGAGTTAGAAGTGAGTCCTCATCTTTTAAGGACATGATTATTTCCCTATTATCTCATTAATCAGTTTATTAGTTAGAGTTAGTTGGGGACATATCCAACCAACTCCTTACTCAGATAGTTTAGTCAGTTAGAAGCTTTCTAGACTATCGTGTTTTAGACTTCAGTATGTTCAATTTTCCTTTGGGTATTCTGTTACACCACACAGATGTTATATCATTCAGATTATGTTCAGTATTGAACCTTATGTCCTTTCAATATATGTTTTCGTATTATAAAATATTTTATGCAGTATATAGGTACAGATATCTATTATGGGTTAGCTTGTGGTCCTTTGGGGTCATGAGCACCGTGTAGCATTCCAGGTACCAGATTTGGGGTATTATATAAGCAAAAATAAGAGAAAGGCAAAGTAATAAGTTCAGGTATTTAGAGTAGGGTAGAGGGCAATAAAAAAATGGTAGAGATGGTAGAAAGTGGTCCAAGAAGAAGAATTGGGAGAGTTCTAATTCCTATTTGACGGCTAGTGCCTTTTATCCTAAGTCATTTAGTGATCATCACTTATAGACTACTAGTAGGTTTAAGGCACACGGTGCCTAGTCTCAGGCTAGTAGACTAATTCAGCCAAACTCTATCCTCTTAATCAATTCTGTGGTCAACTTTACTGTGGTTATTGTGATTAAAGGAGGAATCAATGTTTCAGTTGCGGTCAGCATGGGCATGTGCAAAAGAACTGTCCACAGGTAAAGTAACCACTGGGGCTAATAAGGTCTCGATTACCACTTTCTCAACTCTTACACCAAAAGGTGCTACCTCTGGTTCCGACACTGGTCAGAATCATCTCTATGCTATTGCTACCCATCAGGAGTCCAAGGCTTCTCCTGATATATACTATTTACTTGATCCATGGTCTACTCTTTCTTATGTAACCCTTTATGTTGCTATTCGTTTTGGTTTTTGTTCTGGGTGTATTTCTCATCCATTCTCTATGCCTCCCCCGGTGGATAAATCTATTGTGGCTAGAAGAGTCTATAAGGGTTGTGTGGCATCTATCTTTCATTGGGAGACCTTAGTGGATTTTATAGAATTAGACATGGTGGATGTTGATGTTATCCTAGGGATGGATTGGCTCCATTCGTGCTATGTTTCTCTAGATCATCGGACCCATTAGGTTAACTTCCAATTCTCTAGTGAACCGATAATTGAATGGGATATGAGTTCCTTAGTGCCAAAAAGGAGATTTCTTTTGTATCTTAGATCCCAAAAATTAATTTCCAAGGGTGTCTTTATCATCTGGTTCAGGTTGGGGATTCTAGTTTTGAGGGTCCTACCTTGCAATCCATCTTTATGGTTAATGAGTTTCCTGAAGTATTTTCTGAGGATCTTCTTGGTGTTTCTCCTGATAGGGATATAGATTTTGGGATTCATCTTTTACCAAATACCGATCCTATCTCTATCCCTCCGTATAGAATGGCTTCAACTGAGTTGAATGAGTAGTTAAAGGATCTTATTAATAAAGGTCCCATTCATCTTAATATTTCTCCGTAGGGTGTTCCTGTTCTTTTCATGTGTAAGAAATATGAGTCCCTTCGAATGTACATAGACTATCAACAGTTAAATAAGGTGATGGTAAAGAATAAGTATCTTTTTTCTAGGATTGGTGATCTTTTTTACCAACTTTTGGGTGCTAGATGTTTCTCTAAGATTGATCTTCAATTGGGTTATCATCAATTGAAGATTAGGGAGGTGGATATCCCTAAGATCATTTTATGTAACTAGAATGGTCATTATGAGTTTCTGGTTATGTCATTTGGATTGTCTACTGCTCCGTTGACATGTATGGATCTTATGAATTGGGTATTCAGGTAATTCTTAGATTTGTTCGTGATAGTGTTTATTGATGGTATCTTGGGATATTCTAAGAGTGAGGAGGACCCTTCCAATCACCTTCATATAGTGTTGGAGA
Organism: Capsicum annuum; assembly: GCF_002878395.1. Classification (NCBI taxonomy): domain Eukaryota; kingdom Viridiplantae; phylum Streptophyta; class Magnoliopsida; order Solanales; family Solanaceae; genus Capsicum; species Capsicum annuum. The sequence goes on along the minus strand of NC_061113.1, from coordinate 54,429,420 downwards.
CTCTTAAGGATCAGTAATTTTATGCTAAGTTTTCAAAGTATAAGTTTTAGTTAAATGTTTTGACCTTTCTAGGTCATGTTATTTCTAGTGAGGGAATCATGATAGATCCACAGAAAGTTGCGGTGGTTAATAAGTGGCCTAGACCTACGACTCTAGTCGACATAAGGAGCTTCTTTGGCTTGGTCGGGTATTATAAGAGGTTTGTAGAGAGCTTCTCTTCTATTTTTGTTCTATTGACTAAGTTGACTCATAAAAGGTGATGTTTCTATGGTTTAATGCTTGTGAGAGTAGTTTTGAGAAGTTGAAAGATATGACTTCTATGCTAGTTTTGACCCTGCCCGAGTGTACTGGTGGTTTTATTGTTTATTGTAATGTGTCTTGAGTAGGACTAGGTTGTGTCTTGATGTAATATGGTAAGGTGGTAGTGTATGCTTCTAGACAGCTTAAGGTTCATGAAAGGAATTATCTGACTGATGATCTAGAGTTGGATGTTTTGGTGTTTGCATTAAAGATATGGCGTCGCTAATTGTATGAAGTGCATGTTGATATCTATTCAGATCACAAGAGCCTGCAGTATGTATTCACCTATAAATAGTTGAGTCTCAAGCAAAGAAGATGGGTTGAATTGCTGAAGGACTATGATATAAGTCTTTACTACTATTCAGGTAAATCTAATATGGTTGTTGATGCTCTTAGTAGGTTATCTATAGGGATCCTATCTCATATGGAAGAGAAGTGACAAGGAATTATGAAGGATATTCACCAATTGGCATATTTGGGAGTCCAACTTTTGGACTATGAGGATGGACTGGTGGTTATTTGAGAAGTGGTTAAATAATCTTTTGGTGTTGAGGTAAAGGAGAAGTATGTCTTGGATCCTATCTTGATGCAAATTAAGGATGATGTGGGCCAGCAGAAGGTGATGATTTTTTAGATTGGTGGTGATGGTATATTGAGTTACCAAGGTAGATTGTGTATTCTAGATATTGATGGGTTGCAAGAAAGGATTTTAGCCAAGGCTCATGAGTCAAGATATACAGCTCATCCTGGTTCGACAAAGATGTATCATGACTTGAAAGAGATTTATTAGTGGAATAACATGAAGAGAGATATGGATAACTCCGTGGCTAAGTATATCATGTATTAGCAAGTAAAGGTTGAGCACTAAAGGCCTGGTGGCGTATCTCAATCTGCGGTCTCAGCATTAGTATGATTTGATTTAGGTCATCATGGATAGGATGACTAAATTTATTCACCTTTTTCATATAAGGACTACCTACTCTAGGGAGGATTATGCTAAGTTATTTATTCAGAAGATCATTATGTTGCATGGTGCTCTAGTTTTTGTTATTTCAGATCGAGGTATCCAGTTCTTTTCTCACATTTGACCTTCATTTTGGAAAGGTTTGTTCACACGGGTGAACTTTAGCATTGTATTCCACCCTCAGATTGATCGATAAGTACAGAGGACTATTCAGACTCTGGAAGATATGTTAAGGGCCTGTGTGATTGATTTTAAAGGAAGTTGGGTGGATCATTTCCCTCTCATTAAGTTTGCATATAATAAAAGTTATCACTCTAGTATTGGGATGGCTTCTTTTGAAACTCTTTATGGTAAGAAGTGTAGATCTCTTATGGGGTGGTTTAAGGTTGGTGAAACTAGATTCCTTAGTCTAGACATGGTTCACCGAGATATGGAGAAGGTGAAAGTTATCAGGGATAGGCATAAGACAGCCCGTGGTCACCAGAAGTCCTATGTGGATGTAAGGTTGAGATAGTTGGAGTTCGAGGTTGGCAATTGGGTATTCTTAAAGGTATCTCCCATGAACCGAGTGATGAGGTTTGGAAAAAAGGGGAAGCTTAGCCCCCGCTATGTGGGTCCATACTTAATTTTAAGGAGAGTGCGCAATATTGATTGCAAACTGGATTTACCTTTGATTTTGGGTTCCATTCAACCGATTTTCCATGTGTCGATGTTGAAAAGTGTGGGTGATGCTTTTTTGGTAGTTCCTATTAAGAGTGATAGTATCTCAGATTCCTTGTCTTGCGAGGAAGTTCTAGTTAAGATTTTGGATAGGCAAGTCCGTTGTTTAAGGACTAAAGATGTGGTTTTGGTAAAAGTCCTTTGGAGGAACCATAGGATGGAAGAAGCTACTTGGGAGGCTGAAGAGGACCTGAAGTCCAGATATCTGTTCTTGTTGCCCACGTTGGATAATCGTGCTTAAGGGATGGGTTTTCCTACTCTCTTTGTTTTCTAAATTTGTTAAAGGTTATGTGATTTCATTCCTATCTTACATTCGTGCAAGTGGATTCCTTGACTCCTCATTCTAGGATGAATAATCTTGGAGGGAGAGGAGGGTAATGTATCACTCTATATTTTTGCCTCTAAAATTTTTGAGTTTTGAGCTCACTGCCCAGGGTACGACTTTGGTAATGAGTTGTGAAAACTCTATACAAGTTGTAGAGTATCATCTGTAGCCAAACTAGTGTAGGTTCCCTAAGTTTCTATCTTGATCACGATTGGTACCTAACGAGTAGTAATGAATCATTACTAGTCATGGTGTATAAGTCGTAGGTAAACTAGTATAAGTGCCTAAAGATATTGTTGTAATGACGATAAGATTCTACGAGTCGTAAGGTCTAGTCATGAGTCATAGGGTTTGACTCATGACCAAACCAGTGAAGGGTGCCCAAAAGTCTACCCAAACTACGATTCCATACTAAGACTCGTACCTAGTCATCACGAGTCGTGACATGACCCATAATGACTGGGCGTCTTTTTCTACACTTTTAATTAAGGGTGTTCTTGTCATTACCCTTTTTCCCCAATTAAAAACACTTGACCATAAAACATCTAAAGAGGGTTACTTTCATTACTTGAACAATAATAAACTACTCCCCACTCTCTCAAATTCCCCAAGGCAAGAACAACTAGGGTTTCTCAAGGTTGATCATATAGCGCTCTAAGATTGGTTTCTTCTTTATAACTCTTGATTTCTCAAGCATGTATCTGTCCCTAAACTTGTATTTTAATTATTGCATGCAATGGATTTATATTTCCATGGTTTTAATGTTTGATTTTAAATAAGGGGTTGAGGTATTTAGAAGGTAATTATTTAAGTTCTTTTCCCATGGTTTTGAATTGGTTATCTACGATGTATCTTGTGGTTTTAAACTGGACATATGCATGGACATGGGTATTGGAAAGAGGAATACGGGTTTCCTGAACTTTATGGTTTAAATGGTTTGGAATTGGCTTTACCCCAACCCAACTTGTGTAATTGGTTTTGGAAACATGGATACTTGCATAATTGAACTCACTTTTGGAACCTTACATTGCGTAAAAAGTTAATGAAACTTAAAATGATTTTTGAAAGGCGTTGTAGGCCATGGATTGATTTTCAATCAGAAAACTTTGGAGTTGTTTTGGCTAAATGGTTTTGAAATGGCATAATGAAATTGGCTTGCAAGCTTACTATTTGGTATGATGATACCAATGGTAAAGGCCTAATTAAAGACTCATTGGTTAATCGATGGGAATGTGTAAATGATTTTAATTTAGGCTTAAAAAGGGGTTGTGTAGCTTGTCATGAAAGGTCAGGAAGGGCAATACTAGAAACTACATTTGCCGGCGTGGGGGACTTAGTGATCGTGTGCATAGTTCACACTTTATATATCTATTTTTTGAATTGTTTGGAGCCTCGGTGGCTCTGACCCTTCTTCTAATTTCTCCTGTTCCTGTATCTGACACCCACTAGGGCCTTTTCGATGGGAGGAGCCGAATCCATATAGCCAGTGGGTGTTTTTAGGATAGTTAGATCTACACAGTCCAGGTTAATGGTTTTGAAGTTCATTCTTAAACCTTGTTCCCTATCCAGCACTATGTATATATGTATATTTTTATGTATGTGAACAAGTACATTGAATTTGGATTGATTTTGAAATGGCATTACCTTATCCCTTATCCTGAGGTATATGCTAGCGTTCACCCTACAAACCATCCTAGGACGCTACATTGTTTCATAATGTAGGATCTGAAGATACTTTTTTACCCCTGTGCAGCGTTAGCTGATTCATTTAGTCTGCAGTGAAGTGATGAGCTTCATCCTTTGGAAAGCTTGGTCATTTCATCAATTTTGTTCCATATTTTAGATTGAAGAGTTCACATTGTCATTGTTATTGTCACTGTCATGGTAGGGGGCATGTCTTAAATTAGGTTGATGTTTGGTTTCTTAGAGGCTTTTATGGATGATAAAGTATGCTTGGATTTGGTATCGTGGATTCTTAGATCCTATTCGGTTGATTTAACTATCTTGTTATATGTTCGAAACTCAACTCTATCTTGTTATATGTTCAGAATTCATCTATTGCTAGATTTATTATGTTTTAGTTGGCTAGGTTAATGGGGGTGGTCTCAGGTCCTTGGCAGAGTTGAGATACGCATCATGACTAGGTCTTGGTTTGGGTTGTAACACTAGGCCTACTTCATCCACAGAGATTCGAAGCTATGTTGGATTGGTGAGTTACTATTGGCATTTTATTGAGGGTTTCTCATCTATTACAGACCCGAGGACCAAGTTCACACAGAAGAAAATTTCCTTTCAGTGATCTGATGCTTTTGAGTTGAGCTTCCAAAAGCTTAAGGATTTGTTAGCGTCAGCTCCTATATTGACCTTGCTCAAGGTAGGCATGGGTTTTACCGTCTTTTGTGATACTTGAAGTGTTGAGTTAGGTGTTGTGTTGATGTAGAAAGGTAAGGTGATTGTGTATGTTTCTCGTCAGTTGAAGTCCCATGAGAAGAATTACCCTACCCATAATTTAGAGTTTTACGCGATTATTTTTGCTTTGAAGTGTTAGAGGACTACTTGTATGGAGTTCGTTGTGTGATTTTTTTTTATCATCGTAGTCCTTAGTATTTATTCACCTTGCGAGATCTTAATATAAGGTAGCGTCATTGGCTTGAGTTGTATAAGGATTATGACTTACCTATTCTCTATCATCTGGACAAGGCTAATGTGTTTCTGAATGCCTTGAGCTGAAAATCGACTAGAATGGGTAGTTTGGCGCATCTTTTGACTCAGGAGAGGCCATTGGCCTAAGAGGTTCAATCCTTAGCTAACTAGATAGTTAGGCTTGATGTTGTGACATCTGGGTGTGTTTTAGAATTTATGGAGACTAAGTATTAGGACCCGACTTTAAGCTTGGTCATGATGAGTATTTCAAGCCCACCATGGACCAGAGATCGCCTCCATTAGACTTACCATAAGAGTACATAATAATAATAAAGCGGAAGCCAACCAAGGTAGTAATAAAAAGATAAATAAGTCAAATGAACATGCTAAAGAGTCAAAACTAATAATCCAACCCAGACTTGTCCACAAAAGCCTCTAAAACTAGAATACCAACTAAGTTAGGACATGCCTCCGACTATGACCAAAAAGAATCCAAAATGAAATAATGAGATAATACTAAAATAATGAAATGACTAGGCCTTTTGAAGGATGGAGTCTCACCACTTCACAGCTGATCAACATAAGTACTCAACCACCTAACACTGCATAAGAGCTATAGAAAAACCCTCAGACCATACAATATAAAATAATACAGCATCCAGGGACGGTTAGCGGGATGAGCGCTGGCATGCAATAGGAGATAGGGATAAGATAATGCAATTACCAAAATCCAATCATAAACCATATGCAACATATTCATATACATATATATAGGATGTCGAGATAGGAAAAAGGGTCATGAACATAAGAGTTTACAAATTTAAGCTGAACTATGTAGCTCGATCTGTCCTAAAGGAAACCATGGACTATATGGGTCCAGATACCCTTGTTGGAAGGGCCCCAGTACGTGTTAACCATATGAACCAATGAAAAAATATGGTAAGGCAAAAGACATCAAGGTCATAGACCTCCCAATATATATATCTATATAAAGTGTGCACCAATCACACGATCACATGGAGCCCCAACACCGGCAAACATAATTCCCATTATCAATCCTCCAGGATATATACCTTCACGGTGAGCTACACAATTCCCTTTAAGCCTAAATTAGAATAATTTATATATAACCAACTGTTAACCCAGTATTCATTCATTAAGGCATTTACCAGTTGGTATCGCCATACCAATATACTCGTTAGCTAGTATATTTATGCCAAACCAATCCATATAACCAAATTAACTCCCAAGTCCATTTAAAATCTAAAACCAAGGCCATCAAAAATCATATTCATCCATTTATCCTTTAATGCAATGTAATTGGTTCAAAAATAAGTTAAATCGTGTAATTATCCATACTCAAAACCAAGATTACAAAGTGGGTTGAGGTTAATGCAATTACCAAGACAAAATTTCATTAAAGGGAAATCCATGTATCCCATTCCAACCATTAAAATAATGCACCAATTCAGTACCCATAACTATGATTTAGAGCATGAATAAATAATTCAAAATATGGGGAAAGCAATTCAAATGGTAACCATCAAAATATCTCAACCCAATTTCAGACCCAATAATTAAAATCAAATAAATAACAATTAAATAAATATCATAATATAAAAATACAAGTGTGAGATGAGTAGCATGCCTAAAATACACAAGAATTTGAGGAAAAAATCAAAGTTCGAAGCTCAGATAGTGAATCACTTATAAAACCCTTAAGCTTTCTTTGGGTTGAGATTAAGAGAGAAAGAATGGGCTTTGATCTTTGAAAACTGAAGAAAAAGGAGTTTTGTATGTTTATAAATTGTACAAGGGCTAAAAAGACCAACAACCCCTCACCCCAAGTGAAAAAAATAAAAACTAGATAAAATTAAAACAACAGCATGGCATGCCACTATCGCGGAGGGTAGCCTCATACTATACCCTTATCGCGGAGGCTAACCTTTGAGGTACTCCACTATCGCAGAGTCTCACTGTCTTGGGGTCCCAAAATGACCCTGAACGCCTTTCAAAAATTCTAAAAGTTTTCCAAATTACCCTTTTAACATTTCATAACACAATTCAATTAAAAATTGACATTACACGTGTCACAGGTTCAAAAATAAAATAGTTGAAATTTTATGAGGTCTTATAATAGATCTTCTTTGATGGAGCAGATTTGAGCTCATCAATTTGATGATGTGGGATTGAGGTTGATTTGGGGTAGGTATTGAATAGTGAGGCTAAGGAAGCCTCACTTATTTCTAATGGTGTTATGAGGATTGAAGGTCGAGTTTGTGTACCAAGAGTAGGTGATTGGATCAGATTGATTTTGAAAGAGTCTCATTGTTCCAGGTATTCCTTTCATCTAAAAATAACTAAGATATATTGTAATTTGAGGTGGCATTTCTGTTGGGGTGGTATGAGGAGAGATGTAGTGGATTTTGTAGCTCATTTATGTTGCCAGTAGGTGAAGGCTGAGTATTTGAGGTTGGGTGGTTTGCTTTAGAGGATACATATTCCTGAGTGGAAATAGGAATGAATCACAGTGAACTTTGTGACTAGATGCCTCGTACTTTTGATGGTTTTGATAGTGTATAGGTCATCATGGATTGATTGCCTAAATCTACTCATTTCATTCTGGCTCGAGTTTCTTTCAGCGCTGAGAGGTTGGACCTTACTATATTTTTGAGATTGTGCATTTTCATGGTGTGTCAGTATCTATCATCTCATATCGAGGTTTATTATACACATCTTACTTTTGAAAGAATTTTAAAAATAAGTTGAGTACTCGGGTTGATCTTAGTACGACTTTCTACCCCCAGAATAATGGTCAGTAGAGAAAACTATTCAAGCTTTGGAGGATATGCTCCGTGCTTATGTGATTAATTTTGGTGGTCATTGGGAGTAGAATTTAGCCTTGGCAAAGTTTGCGTATAATAATAATTATTATTACAGTATTGATATGACTCCTTTTGAGGCATTGTATGGTAGGCGATGTCGCTCTCCTATTGGTTTTTTTGAGGTTTCTGAGATTTGACCTTGAGGTATAAACTTTCTTGATGAGTCCTTGGATAGAGTTTGTATTATTCAAGATAGGCTTCGAGCAGCTCAGAGTAGGCAGAAGTGCTATGCAGCTTGTAGACTTTGTGCCTTGAGATTTGGAGTTGGTGATCGAGTTTTCCTTTGATTTCATCCATGAAGGGTGTGATAAAGTTCAGGGAGAGGGGCAAGCTTATCCCTAAGTATATTAGCCCATTTAAGATTGTCCAGATTATTGGTGACGGGCTTATGAGTTAGTTTTTCCTCCTAATTATTAGTTTATGTTTTCATGTTTTGCCAGTACATTTTTGATGAGTCTCATGTCATTCATTGGGAGTCGGTTTAGTTAGATGAGAAATGTTCTATTGTTGAGGAGGTAGTCTCCATCCTAGCTAGAGATGATAGGCGATTGCATTCGAGAGTTATTTCATTGGTTAAGGTCCAGTGGAAGCACCAACTTGTAGATGACGCTACTTAGGAGGTTGAGTCTAATATGCGTGGTTCCTACCTCCATCTCTTTGTTAGTTTAGGTACTTCTCTTGATTTTTGTTCGAGGATGAACTAGATTTTTAGTGGTGCATGATGTAATGACTTGATTGTTTGGTAATTTTTGTAAAATATTCATTTATGTATGATTTGACCATTTTACCCCTCCTCATGGTTGCTTTGTGGTACTTCTGGGGCGTGGGGATGGTTGACATGGTTTCTAATACATTTGGCATGATTTATGTGAAATTATGGCTTTGGTGACTTTGAGAGCCTTAATGTTGAATTTATTTAATATTTATTGATATGTGCCTTAGATGGCAAAATAGACTATGCCAACAGATCCAGAATATCGATTATAGGTTGGTAACATGGTTCGTGTGGTTTTATGGCTTTTAAATCTCATTTTGACCCTCCGTTCGAAAAATTATGAAATTGAATTTTAGGGGTCAACTTTATGAAAGGTCAACTTTATGATAACGATATTTTTTTCAATAATCTGATATTTTCACTGAGTCCAAAGCTTTGAATTTGATATGGTAGCATATTTTATTTGTGTTTACTGGATTTTGGATGAATTTGGAGGGGTTCGCGGAAAGTTGGACACTATATATACTCATGCTTTGCCTTCCCCCCCCCCCCCCATTTTTGAGACTTGGAGCTTAGGGTTTCACACTTTTGAGCAATTTCTTCCATTTCTAAGCTGTCGTAAGCTTCTAAACACCTATGTCAACTATTTTACTCCAAATTTTAACATCTAAGTCTTGTTTTAACAAGGATTAAAGTAGGAAATTGGGGATTTTGGCCTAGAAGGCCTAAAACTTGTATTTCTTCGATCCAAACCCATTTTTCAATCTGTTTTCACTTGGGTAAGTTTCTAATCTTATAATTATCAGTTTTCTCTAAATTTTATCTCCCAAACAACTTTAGATTCTTGATTTCAAAAAGAATGTTTGGAGACTTTGCTGATAAATCTTAAACATGAATTTGGACCTCTATTTTAACTCGTTATTTCATGGGTTTTCAACTGTAGACTCCTATAAATATGAGTAGCATATTTCAAAGATAAAATTACAATTTTCCCTTTTTTTTTAGAAACCCATTTCGTGGGTCCGTTTTGACCCCGACTTAAAAATAGGCAATATGGGTATCATTGGCTTTATTTTGGTGCCTAAATTTTCTAGTTTCATGTTTTAGTTAATTCCAAGTCCATTCGAGAGGAGTAAGTCTTTGAAGTGAAGGCGTGTGGATCGATTTTCAGCATTCAAGGTAGTTTATGGCTTAACTTTCTTCAGATTGGACTGAGTAGTGAATGTTGATACAAAATCATGTAAAGGGTGTGTGAACTAATCATGAAAATGGATTTATTATCATTTTGTGCCTGTTTGGGGGCTTATATAATGATGTTATTTGATGGTCTTGGTATACTATTTGTTATGTTTGATCATGTAGGGTCCTATATGATATTGTTAGCCTTGTGTACATGAAATTACTTGTCTTGATTGATGAAAAAGTCTAATGTGATATCAATGGTGTATTTTTATATGTTTCATTCTGTTGGCATATGGTTTATGTTGAAATTCATAGATGGTTGGAAACATTGAGTGGATTATTGGCTCACTTGGTTGGACATAGAAATAATCATTATGGTTGGTTGTGAGCATTACATCATCATATCATATAAATTTATGAAACATTGGTAACACCATGGAAATACTGAAAACACTAGCTTTTTCTGACAGAAAATATGACATCTTTAAAACCCCTTACCAAAGGATGTGCTGGAGAGGAGATATGGATATAGATTGTATATGTGAAACACCTTGGTTTTTAGAGCTTAGAAAATTTCCTAGAATTCTAGTCTCTGGACCTATTACAACTTGAGGGTACGAGCCATATATTTGGGTATGAATGGTATGGTCCAGTCGTATACTGACCAGTGTTGGTTGGTAGGATGGATTTTGGTTACCGGAATGGATACGACTTAGGGGTACGAGTCGTATTCGTGGTTACGAATTGTTTGGCTCCTTAACTTAATATTACACTTGGTTACTTAGGTTGGAGCTGAGTATGAGTAGCTCACCATGTGTAATACCCTATAGTATACTTAGCTTAGTTCAGCTCCTAGTTGCCTGCATAAAAAGCTTAAAGCCTGAAAATTTCACTAAGTGTTGGGGACTTAGTCTTATTTTTGGCCTCTTAACTTCGACGATTTTTAAATTAGTCTTCCCGACCTCGATACATAGGTTTTTGAGTTAATTCATGTTCAGGGGTGTAAGGATCATGTCTTGGGGAAGTGTTGAATTTTTCGAACGAGGATTTGGTCGTGTTTGTATTTCGATTCCAGCAGCTCACCGTGATAGCATCGCATCGCGGTCCATATAGCGATGGACTCCTCATCGTATCACGGTGACCCATAAACCGCGTTCTAATTATGAATTTAATCTTCTAAGGGGCAGTTATGTCTTTTCCCATAGCATACAGACTTCCAATTATTCAGTTATCAGATTTCAGTAATACAATTTACAGATTATTTCACAAACATTATATGTTTGGTCTTGCATTCTCAGTATTTTAGTTTTCATGCATGCATTCTCAGTTATCCCATGCTATTCAGCCAGTCAATATTTTATGCACAGTTAACCCTTGCATTACAACCTAACCTCATCTCATATACCAGTATATTCAAAGTACTGACCACATACTTTTCTTCATGCTATGATGTCTTATATCATAGGTTCAGACGCACAGTTTCCTGGCTGTGCTTAGACAGTTCAGCTTATCAGCAGCAGCAGTCGTAGCAAATCCTCAACTATCAAGGAAATGATTGTTTTATTTTAGTTTATCTCAGTGTTTCAGTATTTCCATTTAGTTAGAGTTAGTTTGTGGTTTGTCCCATCAACTCCACAGTCAGTAGAGGCTTTTTAGACATTCATCTAGTTAGTCGGTTTATTAGTCTTTTTAGTATGTCTTTAGACATTTCAGATCTATGATTTAACCGTGTTTCAGTATTTAAAACCTTATGGAATTACCAGTTGTTTTTCCTCATATATTGTTTATTATCAGTTTACTCAGTGTGTCACTTGTGATTGTAAGAACCCATTGTCACCACTAGGGGGTAGCCTTGGATCATGACAAAACTTTGTATCTGAGCCTAAGGGTTTACAGTGTCCAAGGGAGTCTGAAAGCCGCGTTGAGTAGAGTCGTATGCATGGGTGTGAAGCGTGCCATACTTATTGACAGGAGGTCATAAGAAGTTTTAGGAAAAGTTTCCTTTTTCCAGTTGCATGTCGTATGAATAAGCATGAGCTCTATTTTAAACACTCTTTTGACTCATTCTTCCTTCCATTTATAGACAATGCCTCCCAAAATAAATAACGGAGGAAGAAATGGGAATCAACCTGCACCTCTGCCTATTCAGGAAGATCCCATGAATGAGCATATCTCTCATGCTGATTTTAAAGCTGCCTTCACTACCTTAGCTCATTCAATAGCTGCTCAGAATAATCAGTAGGATGTTGCCCTAATTAACCTAATGACTAATACAGCTATAGCTTGGATTCGAGATTTTACTTGAATAAATCCCTCTTTGTTTTTGGGATCCAAGTATAAGGAGGATTCAAAAGAGTTTTTTGATATGGTTCATAAGGTGACAAAAATCATGGGTGTCACTTCACATGAGAGTGTAGAGTTGAATGCATACCAGTTGCAGGATGTAGCTCATACATTGTATAAGCAGTAAAAAGAGGATAGGGGTGTTGAGGCAAGGCCTGTTGAGTGAGAGGAGTTTGCTACAGCCTCTTTAGACGTGTTCTTTTCTTTAGAGTTGAGGGAAGCTAAGGGGCTAGAGTTTATTTATTTGAAATAAGGTAGCATGAGTGTAAAGGAATACTCGAAGTTTACTCAGTTGGCGAGGTATGCTCCTTCTATGGTGGCTGATAATAGGTCTGGAATAAGTAAGTTTGTTTCTAGTGTAGCTGATAGTATGGTCAAGGAGTGTAGGACTGCTATGTTGATTAAGGAGATGTACCTATCTAGGCTTATGGTTCATGCTCAGCAGATAGAGGAACAAAGCTTAAGGAGAAAGAGAGAGAGAATAAGAAGGCTAGAACAGGTAGCTTTATCTTTTCTCAGCTGAGGTCAGAGGATGGTAACCATCCTCAGTTCCATCAGAAATTCTTATCCCCAGCTCCATCTTCAGCTAGTACGCCAGTGCCAAAGTTTGGGAATGACAGTTGGGATAGAGCACTAGGCTCTAAGTCCCAGGGTAGTATGAACAATATTTATACTAATCCATTTTACAGAAAATGTGGTAGTAATCATCAGGGTGTGTGTAAGGCTGGTAGTGATGTGTGTTTTGGATGTGGTAAGCCAGGCCACAGGATTTGAGAATATATTGTGGTGGCGCAGAGGGGCAGAATTAATCGCCAACAGGGCCAAAATACTTCTTTAGAGCACCCACAGGTCACCCAACTCAGCAAGGCGCCACTTTTAGTGCCATTAGTGGACAGCACCAGAACAGGATATATGCACTTTACTCCCGACAGGATCAGGAAAGTTCTCATAATATGGTTATGGGTACGTTACAAGTCTTTTATCTTCATGTGTATATTTTATTAGACTCCAGAGCCTCACTTTCTTTTGTAACCCCCAATATAGATGTCAATTTTAATGTTAATCTAGAAGAATTAGTAGATCCTTTCTCAGTGTCTACTCCAGTGGGTAAGTCTATCATAGCCAGACGAGTACATAGAAACTACCCTGTTATAGTATCTTAGAAAATTACTTCAGCAGATCTTATAGAACTAGAGATGATTGATTTTGATGTCATTCTCAGCATGGATTAGATCTACTCATGCTATGCTTCATTTGACTGTAGAAATAGTGTCGTTCAGTTTTAGTTTCCCAATGAACCAGTTATTAAATTAAGGGGTAGTACTTTAGTTCTTACGGGTCAAATTATGTCATATCTTAGAGCGAGAAATATTATATCTAAGGGGTGTGTTTACCATCGTGTTTGAGTCAAGGACTCTAATTCTGTGACTCTCAATCTCGAGTCAGTTTAAGTAGTAAGGAAATTTCTAGATGTGTTCCCTGAAGATCTCCCTAGAGTCCCTCTCAAAAGGGAAATTGACTTCAGAATAGACCTCTTTCTAGATACCCAACCTATCTCTATTCCGCCCTATAGAATGGCTCCAGCTGAGCTAAAAGAATTAAAAGAATGGTTGAAAGATTTCTTAGATAAGGGTGTATCCCCATGGGGCACTCCATTCCTTTTCGTGCGTAATAAAGATGGTTATCTCAGAATGTGCATCGATTACCGTCAGCTAAACAACGTCAAAATCAAGAATAAATACCCACTCCCTAGGATGATGACTTGTTCGACCAACTTCAGGGTGGCTGTTATTTCTTTAAGATAAACCTTAGATCTGGCTATCATCAACTAAGAGTCGGAGAATATGACATTTCAAAGATAGCCTTCAGAATTCGATATGGTCACTTCAAATTTCTAGTTATGTCTTTTAGACAAATGAATGCCCCAACAGCTTTCATGGACTTGATGAACAGAGTGTTCAAGCAGTACTTGGACATATTCATCATCTTCTTTATTATGATATTCTTATCTACTTTTGTAGTGAAAATGATCATGCAGACCATCTCAGAATTGTATTTCAGACTCTTAGAACTCAGCAGTTGTTCGCCAAATTTAGTAAGTGCGATTTTTGGCTAAGGTCAGTAGCTTTTCTTGGCCATATTATTTTTGGTGATGGCATTACAGTTGACCCTCAAAAGACCAAAATAGTAAGAAATTAGACTAGACCCATCTCTCCATTAGATATCAGTAGTTTCTTGGGTTTGGCTGGCTATTACTGTAACGCCCCGAGTCTGTACCCCAGATGCTACATGGTGCTTATGACCCAAAGGACCACAAGATAACATATGACTGATATCTGCTATGAGCAATGAAATATGATAATGTTATAAATACGAAAAAATAGGCTGAAACTCCATAAGGTTCAAAATCTGTAAATACTGATAAAGTGAATTAACTAAAATAATAATTTGTAAAATTGAGCAATGTCTGAAAAGCCTCTAATCTAAAACTGTCTGAAAGTGGAGTTGATGGGACAATCCCTCAACTAACTTTATCTATTAAAATACTGAGTCTACTGTAATAATAAAATGAAAGAATATCCTCGAATGATGAGGACTCACTACTAAATATACTACTGGCTCAATCTGGATCTATCTATGTGCGGTCAGGAACCTGAGCATCCAAACCTATGATATAAGATATCATAGCAGAAAGAAAGAGTATGGGTCAATACGTGGAATATACTGGTATGCTAGAAGGGGTAAGGCTGAATGCAAGGGTTCATATACATAAACAATAACTGACTGCATGATATAGAGTAACTGAATATGAGAGTACATGGATAACTGATACTACTATAAATACTAAGTATACCCTACTGTGCATATAAATAAATATTGTGCCCAAGCTTATCCGAATCTAAGTCCCGAGTTCTGATACTCAGTAACTAATATCTGAAGTAACTGATACTGGTTGATTGTATCTTGACAGTACTGATTCTGTAGAACTGAACTGAATTCTATTTTGAAGACTGAAACTGAGACTGTGGGAGGTAATCATCAAACCGACATGCCCCAAATAGAATAACTGAGTTGGGGTCCAACTTGTGACCCCAGTTGGAAGGGTGTCAGTAATATGCCACGGGTAAAGACACTGAAGAGTTACCCTCATCTGGCAAGTACTCTAATAAGAATAGTGGAACCCTCATCTGACAGGTTAAAACACCTCATAAACCCTCAACTGGAAGGTGTGATGTCTCAACCTACGCTGGCTACGTAGTTCTGGAATGTAAGGATTTCTTCTAAGGATCACACCCTTTTCTGGTAGGTGAGCGCCCATCCTTGGGTTCACTCGATGCTGAATCCTACTCTCAACTAAAAGACACTGAACGAGTATACTGAACTGGACTGAAGTGATAGTGAGTTTACTGAATTTTCTTGAGTTTTGTAACTGACTAAGTTCTACTGAGTTCTGTAACGAACTGAGAGTACTACTGATCGTGATAGGACTGAGACTATTCTATAACTGACACTGGCTCTAGGTAAACAGCTAAATTTTTGGGTATTAAATACCCCCAGGACTCGATAGCACTAAAAGAAAAGCATAACGTGATCTTGAGATACACAACAATGTACACTTGTTCATAATTCATTCATAAAGGTATTTCATCAAACACTTGTAAGGCATAAGCATGTACATGATTGGGACCACATAATGACATATCAAGATTCCACTATCTACTTAACATAGGCATTTTACCAAATACTTGAGGAGCATGGAGTATTTCAAATGATGATGGTCAACACATGTAATCATGAATACAATATTCAATTTCAAATTCAAGGGTTAAGAATGCAATTCATATAACTCAACACATAACTATCTTAATTTCATGAAAATTTATAATTAAACATGCATTGGACACAATTACTATCATAATCACGAATACATTCAATTCCAAGCATGGAAATCATAAATCATAACTCTTGAAGTTTTAAAAATAGATTCTTGGACTTTATGGGCGAAAGGGACCCATAGATGAACACCTAACATACCTTGGAAAGTTAATTCTTGAAGGTGCTTGAAGAAATTCTTGAGTTTTGATCTTGATTATTGAAGTTAGGGTTTGTTTTTTTAAGAGAGAATGCCTTTGATTTGGGGAAAATTTTGAATAATAAAGACATAACTAGGTTAATTTAGGGTAATTTACGTGTTAACGATTGACTTGGATCATGGTAAAATACCTAATTACCCTTGGGAATAATTTTAAATCATTACTGAAAAATTATTGATTTGGGCACCTGGCGCCGCGCGCCACTATCGCGCCAAGCCACTTGAAAATGACAATTGGGAATGTGACTGGTGGCGCGACGAGGTGCAATCATGTTGCAATACTGGATGCGACCTATAAGCTTGGCGCGATGCGATACAATCGCGTTGCTTTACTAGAAATTTACAATTGTAGATTGGATCCTTAGTGCGACGTGCCAATATCACGATACCTCACTAAAAACTGATAATTGTCATTTTGGCATACTCCGCGAAGCACTACTGGCCTGAATAATGGTGTTTAATGATTAAAACTTAAAATAGCCATAACTTCTTACCCGGTTATCGAATTTAGACAAATTTTATATTGTTGAAAAGCTAATTCAATTTCCTATGCAATGGCAGGCTCTAAACTAAAAAATATTGAGTATTTTAACATTTTTATATCGGATAACTCATGAACTGAGAGTTAAGTTAAGCTTGAGAAATACGGGTTATTATAATTACAAATGGTTTGTTGAAGGGTTTTCATCTGTTGTGTCCCCCATGTCTCGATTGACTCAGAAAAAAATCAAATTTCAGTGGTCAGATTCTTGTGAAAAGATTTTTAGGAGTTGAAGACTCGACTCAACTCTGCCCCAGTCCCAGTCTTGATTTTGCCAGATGGTTCAAATGGATTTGTTGTTTACTGTGATGCTTCCAGAGTTGGTCTTGGTTGTGTGTTGATGTAGAGAGGTAAGGTCATAGCCTATGCCTCTATATAGCTTAAGCCCCATGAAAAGAGTTACCCTACCCATGATCTTGAGTTGGCAGCTATTGTTTTTGCCTTGAAAATTTAGAGGCATTATCTTTATGGGATTCATGTTAATGTTTTCACGAATCATAAAACTTTGAAGTATGTGTTTTCGTAGAAAAAATTAAATCTTTGTCAAAGAAGGTGGTTAGAATTGTTAAAAGATTATGATATGAGTGTGTTATATCATCCGGGCAAGGCCAATGTAGTGGTAGACTCCCTTAGTAGATTGCCTATGAGTAGTGTTGTTCATGTTAAGAATAATAAAAAGAGGTTAGTTTGAGAGGTTTATTAGGTTGTTAGATTAAGCGTTCGGTAGGTTGATTCAGCTGAAGGTAGTGTTTGGGTTTAGAATAGTTTGGAATCTTCTTTGGTTGCCGAAGTGAAGGAGAAGAAAGATAGGGATTGGAGTTTTGTTAAGATGAATGAGTCAGTTAGAGGTCAGAAAGTAGAGGTTTTCTCCCAAGGGGGAGATAGTGTGTTACGATGTCAAGGTAGGTTGTGTTTGTCGTGTGTTAATGGTTTGAGACAGTGGATTTTAGCCAAAGAACATAGTGTGCATTATTCTACATATCCAGGAGCCACTAAGATATACCGTGATATACGAGAAATCCACTAATGGAGTGGTATGAAGGGGGATATTGCAGAGTTTCTAGCTAAGTGTTCTAATTGTCAGCGGGTTAATGTTGGAAGCTTGGCGCGACGCAACACAATCATTTTGCCCTACTAAAATTTGACAATTGTGGATTTGGTCCTTGGTACGATATGCCAATAGCACGGTACCTCACTGGGAACTAAAAATTGCCATTTTGACATACTCCGCGACACGCTACTAGCCTAAATAACGATGTTTAACAACTAAAACTTAAAATAACCATAACTTCTTACCCGGTTATCGGATTTAGGAAAATTTTAAATTTGTTGGAAATCTAATTCAATTTCCTATGCAATGGAAGGGTCTAAATTGAAAAATACTGAGTATTTCAAAAATTTTATATCAGATAACTCATGAACTGAGAGTTAAGTTACGTTTAAGAAATATGGGGTATTACAATATCTCCCCCTTTGGGATATTTATCCTAGAATGACACTGATTAAGCTAAGACACTAATAGAATGAGTTTACACACTGAACATGCATATATGATGCATGAATACATGATGAGCTATTAAAGAACTGAGTTTTTATACTGAATATGCATATCTGTTGCAGGGAATAAATGACTGAAGCTACTAATAAGCTGGGTTTTCATACTGAACATGCATATCTGATACATGAGTACATGAATGAACTGATTCATGAATGTATGAATAAATATGCAATGGTAATGAATACAAAGTTACAATTATATTTGAACATGAAACTAAGTAAATCTAAGGAAGACTATTACCTTAAGTTGGATCTGAGGTTGCAGAGAAGAGGTGAGGATACTTGGTCCGTATATCTGCTTCTGCTTCCCAAGTAGCTCCCTCTACAAACTAATTTCGCCAAAGAACTTTGACTAAGGGAACTTTTTTGTTCCTCAGTCTATGAATCTGGCGATTGAGGATCTGTATTGGAACATCTTCGAAAGAGAGATCCTTCTGAATATCTACACTCTCTAAGGGAACTATGACTGCTGGGTCACTAATGCATTTATTTAGAAGGGAGATGTGGAATATTGGGTGCACTGAAGCTAGGTTTGAAGGAAACTCAAGCTCATAAGCTACCTTTCCAAAATGACTAAGGGCCAACATATCTGGGACTGAGCTTTCCCTTTTTCCCGAACCTCTTTACCCCTCTTCAGGGGAGAGATTTTCAAGAACAAAAAATCACCGATCTCAAACTTGAGATTCTTTCTCTGCACATCTGCATATGATTTTTGTCGGCTCTGGGCAGCCCTAATTCTTTCTCTGATTTACTGAACCTTCTCTAAGGTATCGAATACTAGGTCAGGCCCTACTACTGTAGCCTCACCTACCTCAAACCAACCAATTGGAGATCTATATCTCCTACCATAGAGAGCCTCAAATAGAGCCATATAAATACTAGAATGATAGCTATTATTGTATGTGAACTAGATCAAAGGCAGGTGGTTATCCCAACTACCCTTAAAATCGACAACACATTCTCTTAGCATATCTTCTAGTGTATGAATGGTCCTTTCTGCTTGACCATCTGTCTAAGGGTAGAAGGTTGTACTAAGATAAACTTGGGTACCAAGACATTTTTGGAATGCTTTCCAGAAATAAAAGGTGAATGGGCTAACTCTATCTAAGATGATGGATACTGAGAGTCCGTGTAACTTGACCAACTCTTTGATATAGAGTTTGGTGAAGTCCTCGGCTGAATAAGAAGTATGAACTAGCAAGAAATGAGCTGATTTGATCATCCTGTCTATGATAACCCAAATGGAATCATGTTGATGATGAGTACGAGGCAAACCCATCACAAAGTCCATGTTCACTTGTTCCCATTTCCATGTGGGAATACTGACTCTTGCATGGACCCACTAGGCTTCTGGTGCTCAATCTTAACTTGCTGACATATAGAGAATTTAGCTATAAATTCTACAATATCTCTCTTCATCCCACTTCGCTAATAGATCTCCTACATATCACGGTACATCTTAGTGGCCCTTGGATGAATAGAGTATCAGGCACCATGAGCTTCTGCAAGAATTTGTTGCCTCAAGTTATCTACACCTGGCACACATAATTGACCCTGGCAATGAAAAACACCATCTCTCCTTTGGAAGAAAACCTCTACTTTTTGATCTCTAACTGACTCTTTCAACTTAACAAGACTGGGATCTCTATCCTGCTTTTCCTTTACTTCGAAAGCTAGAGATGTTTCTAAATTGTTTTACACCCATACACTACCTCCTGCTGAATCGACTAAGAGGACACCTAGTCGGGCGAGCTTATAGACTTACTGTATAACTTCTTCTTATCATCCTTAACATGAGTAATACTACCCATAGACAATCTACTGAGAGCATCAGCCACTATATTGGCTTTGCTCAGATGATACAGAACACTCATGTTATGATCTTTCAATAACTCTAACCATCTTCTCTGATGCAAATTTAAATCTTTTTGAGAAAAGACATACTACAAGATCTTGTTATTTGTGAACACATCTACATGTACCCAATACAAATAGTACCTCTGAATCATTAAGGTAAATACTATAACTGCTAACTCAAGATCATGAGTCGGATAATTATTCTCATGGGGCTTATGTAGTCTAGAGACGTAGGCTATGAACTTACCTCTCTTTATGGGGACACAACCCAAACCTACTCTGGATGCATCACAGTACACAACAAACCCATTTGAACCATCCGGTAGTGTCAAAACTGGGGTTGAGGTGAGTCAGTCTTAAGCTTCTAAAAACTTTTCTCGCAGGGATCTAACCACTGAAATTTCACTTTCTTCATAGTTAATCTGGATATGGGGAATGCAATAGACGAGAATCCTTCAACAAACTGACGGTAATAGCCAGCTCAACCTAAGAAACTCCTGATATCTAATGGAGAGATGGGTCTAGGACAATTTCTCACCTCTTTGGTAGCTTAAAGATCAACTCTAATTCCATTATCGAAAATAATATGACCAAGAAACATAACTGACCTTAGCCAAAATTCAGACTTATAGAATTTGGTGAACAACTGATAAGTTTTGAGAGTCTAAAGTATGATTCTGAGGTGGTCTGTGTGATATTCTCACTATAGGAATAGACAAG
Organism: Capsicum annuum; assembly: GCF_002878395.1. Taxonomy (NCBI): domain Eukaryota; kingdom Viridiplantae; phylum Streptophyta; class Magnoliopsida; order Solanales; family Solanaceae; genus Capsicum; species Capsicum annuum. The sequence continues at coordinate 54,408,575 of NC_061113.1, read as the reverse complement.
AATGTCATTGATGAAGACTATAACGAACATATCAAAGTACTTCTTAAACACGCAATTTATTAAATCCATGAAAGATGCTAGGGCATTAGTAAAACCAAAGTACATGACTAAAAACTCGAAGTGACCATACTGGGTTCTGAAAGTTATTTTTAGAATGTTACATTCTCTGACTCTAAGCTGATGATAGCCTGATCTGAGGTCTATAGTAGAAAAGTAACTAGCACCCTGAAGTTGGTTGAACAATTCATTGATTTTGTGAAGTGGGTACTTATTCTTGACTATGACTTTTTTAACAGACGGTAATCTATACATATTCTAAGAGAATCGTCTTTCGTATGCACGAATAAGACTGGTGCGCCTCATGGGGAAACACTGGGTCTGATGAATCCCTTATCTAGGAGATCTTTCAACTGTTCTTTTAATTTTCTGAGTTCTGCTGGTGCCATTTTATATGGCAGAATAGATATAGGCTGAGTATCTAGAAGAAGGTCTATTCCGAAGTCTATTTCCCTAATGAGGGAACTCCAGGAAGATCTTTAAGAAACACATCTGAGAATTTATTTACTACTGGAACTGACTCAAGAATTAGAGTTTCTGAGTTAGAGTCTTTGACTCGCACAAGATAGTAGATACATCCCTTAGATATCATTTTTCTCACCCTAAGGTATGAAATCAACTAAACCTTAAGCGTTGTGGTACAACCCCTCCATTCAAGGACTGGTTCATTTGGAAACTGAGAATGAACTATTCTGTTTTAATAATCAACTGAGGCATAACATAAGTGGAGCCAATATATGCTAAGAATGACATTAAAATCTGCCATCTCTAGCTCTACTAAGTCTGTTGAAGTAACTTTATGAGATATCATAACCAGACAGTTCCTGTATACCCATCGGGCTATGATAAATTTACCCACTTGAGTAGAAACTAAGAAAGGCTCTGCTAAAATTTCTAGACTGACTCTATAGTTAATGGTTATTTAAGGAGTTACAAAAGATAAAGAAGCCCCTAGATCTAACAAGGCATAATGTACCAGTGACCATATCAGGATAATTTTTCTGATCTTGTCTAGACTGAAGTGCATAAAGTCTGTTTAGCCGTTGCCCATTAGTGGCACTAGAAGTGGCACCCTGCTTATTTGGGCAATTGGACTGAGATGGGGGACGATTATACTGACCCTGAGAACCTGACTGAGGACAATCTCTGACTTTGTGGCCTGGCTTGCCACACCTGAAACAAACATCACTGCCAGCTCTACAGACACCCTGATGGTTCTTGTTACATTGCTGACATAGAGGATTTGTTCGAGCACTGTTGACACTACCCTGAGATTTAGAGCCTGGTTCCTTGTCTTTATTACCATTTCTAAACTTAGGAATAGGAGCACTGGCTGAGGACAGAGCTGGAATTGAAGATTTTTTGCAAAACTAGAAATAGTTACTGCCCTCTAACTTAGGCTGATTAAAATTAAAGCTACCTGTTCTAGCTCTCTTGTTCTGCCCTCCTCTCTCTCTGATCTTAGCCTCTTCTATCTGCTGAGCATGGACCATGAGTCTGGATATGTCTATCTCCTTAATTAACATTGTTGTTCTGCACTCCTTAACCACACTATCTGATACCCCAGATATGAACTTGCTCATTCTGGAACTACTGTCTACTACTACATGGAGAGCATACCTGGCTAACTGAGTAAACTTAAGGGAATAGTCTTTCACGCTCATACTACCTTGCCTGAGGTTGATGAACTCTAACACATTGGCTTCTCTCATCTCTAAGGGAAAGAATCTCTCTAGAAAAGTAGTAGCAAACTCTTCCCACTCTATGGGCTCTACATCTGTGCCCCTGTCTACCTTCTACTGCTTAAACCACGTATGAGACACATCTTGTAGCTGATAGATAGCTAATTCAGCACTCTCACTGGAAGTCACTCCCATGATATCTGTGACTTTCTGAACATGATCAAGGAACTCCTGTGGATCCTCTTCTAACATAGAGCCGAGAATAGGGGAGAATTCATTTAGATGAAGTCCCGAATCCTGGCTATAGTAGTATTGGCCACTGGTTTGGCCTGAATAGTAACTGGCTATTCATTCTGATCTGCTATAGAATTGGCTAGAGTAGTGAATACAAATCTGAATTCTGTATGAGAGACAAGATTATCTAGGGGATCTGGCTGAATGGGCAAAGGTGCTGGCTGATTTTCAATTTTTCTTTTGTTAGTCTTTTTGGGAGGCATATTCTATCAATGAAAGGAAGAAATATATTAGACTGCGAGTTTAACTTGATTTCATGCTCACTCGCACGATATGAATACTAAAAGAAGGGAAACTTTTCCTAAAATATCTCATAGCCTTCTTTATATAAGTGTGGCATGCTACACACCCATGCACAAGACTCTACTAGATGTAGCTTTCAGACTTCCTAGGACTTTTTTGAACCTTAAGCTCTAATAAAAAGTTTATAACACCCCGAGTGTGTACCCCAAATGTTACACGGTACTTACGACCCCAAAGGACCATAAGCTAACCCATGACTGATATCTGCTGTGAGAACTGAAATATGATACTATAATAAATATGAAAAAATAGGCTGAAATGCCATAAGGTTCAAAATCTATAAATATTGATAAAGTGTATCAACTAAAATAACAATTTGTAAAATTGAACACTGTTTGAAAACTACTCTGAAAAGCCTCTAATCTGAAACTGTCAGAGAGTAGAGTTGATGGGACAATCCCCCAACTAACTCTATCTACTAAAATACTAAGTTTACTGTAATAATGAAATAAAATAATATCCTCGAATGATGAGGAGTATCTATTTAATCTACTGCTGGCTAAATCTGGATCTATCTATGTACGGTCAGGAAACTGAGTATCCGAACCTATGATATAAGACATCATAGCGCAAAGAAAGAGTATGTGTCAGTACGTGGAATATACTAGTATGCTAGATGGGATAAGGCTGAATGCAAGGGTTCATATACATGAATAATAACTGACTGCGTGATATAGAGTAACTGAATATGAGAGTACATGGATAACTGATACTACTGTAAACTCTAAGTATACGTTACTGTGCATATAAATAAATACTGTGACTAAGCTTATCTAAAGCTAAGTCCTAAGTTCGGATACTGAGTAACTAATATCTGAAGTTACTGATACTGTTTGATTATATCTTGACAGTCCTGATTCTGTAGAACTGAACTGAGTTCTATTCTGAAGACTGAAACTGAGACTGTGGGAGGTAATCATCAAATTGACATATCCCAAATAAGATAACTGAGTTGGGGTCCAACTTGTGACCCCAGTTGGAAGGATGTCAGTTCTATGCCATGGGTAAAGACACTGAAAAGTTACCCTCATCTGGCAAGAACTTTAATAAGAATGGTGGAACCCTCATCTGACAGGTTAAAACACCTCATAAACCCTCAACTAGAAGGTTTGATGTATCAACCTACGCTGGCTACGTAGTTCTGGAATACAAGGATTACTTCTAAGGATCACACCCTCTTCTGGCAGGTGAGCCCCTATCATTGGGTTCACTCGATGCTGAATCCTACTCCTAACTAAAAGACACTAAACTGAGTATATTGAACTGGACTGAACTAATACTAAGTTTACTGAATTTTCTTGAGTTCTATAACTGACTGAGTTCTACTGAGTTCTATAACTGAGTGAGAGTACTACTGATCCTGATAGGACTGAGACTATTCTATAACTGACACTAGCTCTACGTAAACAACTAAATTATCGGGTATTAAATACCCCCAGGACTTGATAGCATGAAAAGAAAAGGATAACATGATCTTGAGATACACAACAATGTACAGTTGTCCATAATTCATTCATAAAGGTATTTCATCAAACACTTGTAAGGCATAAGCTTGTACTTGATTGGGACCACATAATGACATGTCAAGATTCCACTATCTACTTAACATAGGCATTATAGCAAATACTTAGGGAGCATAGAGTATTTCACATGATGATGGTCAACACATGTAATCATGAATACAACATTCAATTTCAAATTCAAGGGTTAAGCATGCAATTTATAAAACTCACCACATAACTATCTTAATTTCATGGAAACTTATAATCAAACATGCATTGGATCCCAATTACTATCAAAATCATGAATACATTCAATTCCAAGCATGGAAATCATAAATCTTGTAGTTTTAAAAATGGATTCTTGGACTCTAAGGGTGAAAAGGACCCATAGATGAATACCTAACATACCTTGAAAAGTTAATTCTTCAACGAACTTGAAGAAATTCTTGAATTTTGATCTTGATTATTGAAGTTAGGGTTTTTTTACTTGAGAAAGTGCCTTTTATTTGAGGAAAAATTGAATAATAATGAAATAACTAGGTTAATTTGGGGTAATTTACGTGTTAAAGGCTGACTTGAGTCATGGAAAAATACCCAATTACCCTTGGGAATGATTTAAAATCATTATAGAAAAATTCTCAATTTTGGACCTAGCACGATGCGACACTATCATGCCAAGACACTGGAAAATGACAACTGAGAATGTGGTTGGGGGCACGACGAGGTGGAATCGCGTTGCAATACTGGATAGGACCTGAAAGCTTGCCGCAATGTGGTACAATCATGTTGTTTTACTGAAAATTGATAATTGTGGATTGGGTCCTTAACACGATGCGCCAATATCGCAGTACCTCACTAAAAACTGACAATTTCCATTTTGACATACTCCACGATGCACCACTTGCCTGAATAAAGGTATTTAATGGCTGAAATTTAAAATAGCCATAACTTCTTACCCGATTATCGAATTTAGGTGAATTTTATATTATTGGAAAGCTAATTCAATTTCCTACGTAATGGTGGGATCTAAGCTGAAAAATATGGAGTATTTTACAAATTTTATATCAGATAACTTATAAACTAAGAGTTAAGTTAAGCTTGAGAAATACGAGGTATTATAATTACAAATGGTTTATTGAAGGGTTTTTATCTGTTGCATGCCCCATGTCTCAATTGACTCATAAAAAATCAAATTTCAATGGTCAGATTTTTGTAAAAAGAGTTTTCAGGAGTTGAAGATTCGACTAACCTCAGCCCAGTCTTGACTTAACCAGATGGTTCAGATGCATTTGTTATTTACTGTGATGCTTCCAAAGTTGGTCTTGGTTGTGTGTTGATGCAGAGAGGTAAGGTCATAGCCTATGCCTCTAGAAAGCTTAAGCCCCATGAAAAGGGTTACCCTACCCATGATCTTGAGTTGGAAGCTGTTGTTTTTCCCTTGAAAATTTAGAGGCATTATATTTATGGGGTTCATGTTGATGTGTTCACAAATCATAAAACTTTGAAGTATGTGTTTTCATAGAAATATTTAAATCTTTGTTAAAGAAGGTGGTTAGAATTGTTAAAAGATTATGATATGAGTGTGTTATATCATTTGGGCAAGGCCAATATAGTGGAAGACTCCCTTAGTAGATTTTCTATGGGTGGTGTTGTTCATGTTAAGAATAATAAGAAGAGGTTAGTTTGAGAGGTTCATCAGGTTGTTAGCTTAGGTATTCAGTTAGTTGATTCAACTGAAGGTAGTGTTTGGGTTCAGAATAGTTTGGAAACTTCTTTGGTTGTCGAAGTGAAAGAGAAAAAAGATAGGGATTCTAGTTTTGTTAAGATGAATGAGTCAGTTACAGATTAGAAAGTGGAGGTTTTCTCCCAGGTGGAGATTATCTGTTATGATGTCAAGGTACGTTGTGTGTGTCATGTATTAATGGTTTGAGATAGTTGATTTTAGCAAAAGCGCATGGTGCGTGTGATTCTATACATCCTGGAGTCACTAAGATATACCATGATATGGGGGAAATCTACTGGTGGAGTGGTATGAAGAGGGATATTGTAGAGTTTTTTGCTAACTGTTTTAATTATAAACAGGTTAATATTGAGCACCAAAGGTCTAGTCGCACATTGTAGGAGTTCAGTATTCCCACTTGGAAGTGGGAAGAGGTGAACATAGATTTTGTTACGGGATTACCTCGTACGTGTCATCATCATGATTTGATATGAATTATTGTAGACAGAATGACCAAATCAGTCCATTTCTTGCTAGTTCATACTTCTTATTCAGCTGAGCATTGCTAAGCTCTATATTAGAGAGTTGTTTAGGTTGCATGGAGTCCCATTGTCTATTATTTTAGATAGAGTTGCTCAGTTTACCTATAACCTTTGGAAAGCATTTTAGAAGGGTCTTGATACCCAAGTCCATCTCAGTATAGCTTTTCATCCTCAGATAGATGATCAGGCAGAAAGGACAAAACAAACCCTAGAGGATATATTGAGGGCGTGTGTTCTTGATTTCAAGGGTAGTTGGGATTTTCACTTACCTTTGATTGAGATTGCATACAATAACAGTTATCACTCCAGTATTCAAATTTCTCTATTTGAGGATCTCTATAGAAGAAGATATAGATCTCCAATTAGTTGGTTTGAGGTAGGTGAGGCTTTTTTGATAGGACCAAATTTGGTGTTTGATGTAATGGAAAAAGTTTAGTTGATTACGGAGAAACTTACGACAGCCTAAAGTCATCAAAAATCCTATGCAGATATAAGCAGAAGGGATCTTGAGTTTGAAGTTGACGATATGGTGTATTTGAAAATCTCGCCCATGAAGGGAGTGAAAAGATTTGGCAAGAAGGGGAAGCTTAAACCCTTATATGTTGGCCCTTATAGAATTTTGAGTCATTTTGGAAAGGTAGCTTATGATCTTGAGTTGCCTACATATTTTGCATCAGTGCATCCAGTGTTTCATGTTTCCCTGTTAAAAAAGTGTATTGGTGACCCAACAATTGTAGTTCTTTTAGAAAGAACAGATATTCAGGATAGCCTTTCTTATAAAGAAATCCCAGTCGAGATCCTTGATTGTCAGATTCATAGACTAAGGAATAAAAAAGTTCCCTTAGTCAAAGTTGTTTGGTGGAATCAGTCTGTTGTAGGAGCCACTTGGGAAGCAAAAGAAGATATGCGTATCAAGTACCCTCATCTTTTCTCAATAAACTCAGACTCAGCTTAAGGTAACAGTTTTCCTTAGATTGACTCTTTTTCATTTTTAGTTCCAGCTATATAATCATTCTTAAGTCTTTGCATACATTCACGTATTCAGTTCAATCAAGTATCATGTTTCAAACTTAGTCATATAATCATATTTTCAATTATGCATGTTCAGTATGTGATTTTAATTTCCCCAGTATTCTTAGCTTCATCAATCTTATTTGAGGACGAATATTCCCAAGGGGGAGATATTGGAATATCTCGTATTATACTTAGCTTAGTTCAGCACCTAGTTGCATGCATAAGAGGCTTAAAGCCTGAAAATTTCACTAAGTGTTGGGGACTGAGTCTTTTTTTTGGCCTTTTAACTTCAAGGATTTTTAAATTGGTCTTTCTAACCCTGAGACGTAGGTTTTTGAGTTAAGTCATATTCAGGGGTGTAAAGATTATGTGTCGGGGAAGTTTTAGATTTTTTTGGATGAGGATTGGGTCGTGTTGGGATTTCAATTCCAGCAGCTCACCGCGATAGTATTGCATCGTGGTCCATATAGATATGGACTCCTCATCGTATCACGATGACCCATAAACCGCGTTATAGTTATGAATTTAATCTTCTAAGGGGCAGTTATGTCTTTTCCCATCGAATCAATTCATAAAAACACAAATTAACACATCAGTTTAGGCATATGCCCATCTTCCCCAGTTTCCTCTCAAAGCAAACCCTACTTTTTCCCCAAGATCAACAAACTTCATTCCTTCCTCTCCAAGAAAACCAAGAATTCAAGCTTCTGAAATCCAAGAACCTTCAAAAAAGCTTCAAGATTGGTATTCTTTTTTCAAGCTTAAGGGTTTAAGGTATGTGTGATGTTCATCCATGGGTCCTTTTTAACCCATGGAGTCCAAGAATCCATTTTTATGTTTTAAATGACTAAATTTTCATGTTAAATCCCTAACTCATGATTTTATTATTGTAATTATGTTATTATCACATGATTTACCCATTCCCATATTCAAGTTCATGACTCTCATGTGTTTGATTAAATGCCTAAGTGTTAGATTTTGAACAATGATCCTCTATTATGGTTTTAAAGCTTTTGTATATCCATATTGTTACTTTCACTCAATGCTGGAAGGTTATGAACACCCGATACTTAGCTATCTACATAATTTCAATATCTTCAGAATGAATTCAAATATACCATAGCATTATTATTCAGTCAGTAATTATGATTAGTCATTTTATCAATTAAGCTTAGTTCAGTCCAGTAATCAGTGTAATTTTAGTTGGGAGTAGGATTTAGCACTGAGTTAATGCAGGGATGGAGGCTTTCCTATTAGTTAGGCAGAGTCATTAGTAGTATTCCCTATATTTCAGAACTATGTAACCAGCATAGGATATGAGGAGTCACCTATTAGTTAGGATTAACTTCCTCTATGGGTCCACCTATCAGTTAGGCTTGACACCTTGGTCCTTCGGGACATCAGATTAGTGTATCCATACAGCCAATGTCATTACCCATGGAATGATCTTGACACCCTTCCAACTGGGGTACAGGTTAGACCACGATTAGCTTAAATTGGGGCATATAGGTTAGATGATACCTCCTACAGTCTCAATACAGTACTCAGTACAAAATTTAATTTAGGTTTGTTTGACGATAGCATACAGACTTCCAGTTATTCAGTTATCAAATTTTAGTAATACGATTTACAGATTATTTTAGAAATATTATATGCTTGGTCTTGCATTCTCAGTATTTCAGTTTTCATGCATGCATACTCTGTTATCCCATGCTATTCAGTCAATCATTATTTCATGCACAGTTAACCCTTGCATTACAGCCTAACCTCATCTCATATATCAGTACTACAAAGTATTGACCGCATTCTTTTCTTCACGCTATGATGTCGTTAATCATTGGTTTGGATGCACTGTTTCCTAAACACTCTTAGACAGTTTAGCATATTAGCAACAACAGTCGTGGTGAATCCTTAACTATCGAGGAAATGATTATTTTATTTCAGTTTATCTCAGTATTTTAGTATTTCTATTTAGTCGGAATAAGTTGGAGGTTTGTCCCATCAACTCCACAATCAATCGATTAGAGGATTTTCAAATATTCAGACATTTAGTTGGTTTATCAGTTATTTTATCAGTCTTTCTGGTATGTGTTCATATATTTCAGATCTATGATTTAATCATGTTTTAGTATTTAAAACCTTATGGCATTATCAGTTGTTTTTTCGTATATGTTATTTATTATTAGTTTACTTTATGCTCACAGCAGGTACCAGCTCATGGGTTAGCTTATGGTCACTTGTGACTATAAGCACCCACTGTCATGACTAGGGGATAGCCTCGGGTCATGACCAAACTTGGTATTAGAGCCTAAGGTCTTACAGTGTCCTAGGGAGTTTGAAAGCCGTGTTGAGTAGATTATTTTTCATGGATGTGAAGCGCGCCACACTTATGGACAAGAGGCTACAATACATTTTAGGAAAATTTTCTCTTTTTTTAGTATTCATGTTATGCGAATAAGCATGAGCTATATATTAAAATCTTTTTCTAACACGTTCTTCCTTTTATTTACAAACAATGCCTCCTAAAAGAAATAATGGAAGAAGAAACGGGAATTAGCCTGCACCTCTGCCTATTTAGAAAGATCCCCTGAATAAGCATATCTCTCATGCCGAGTTTAAAGCTACCTTTACTACCTTATCTCATTCAGTAGCTACTCAGAATAATCAGCAGGTTGTTGCCCCAGCTAACCTAGTGACTAATATAGCTACAGCTAGGATTCAGGATTTCACTCGAATGAATCCCACTTAGTTTTTGGGATCCAAGTCTAAAGAGGATCTACAATAGTTTCTTGCTATGGTTTAGAAGGTGTCAGATATCATGGGTGTCACTTCGAGTGAGAGTGAAGAGTTGGTTGCATACCAAATATAGGATGTAGCTCATACGTGGTATAAGCACTGGAAGGATGATACGGGTGTTGAGGCAAGGCCTATTAAGTGAGAGGAGTTTGTTACAGCCTTTTTAAACAGGTTCTTTTCTTTAGAGTTGAGGAAAGCTAAGGTGCTAGGGTTTATTAATTTGAAACAAGGTAATATGAGTGTGAAGGACTACTCGTTTAAGTTTACTCAGTTAGCGAGGTATGCTTCTTTGATGGTGGCTGATAATAGGTCAAGAATAAGTAAGTTTCTTTTTGGTGTAGCTGATAGTATGGTCAAGGAGTGTAGGACTGCTATGTTGATTAAGGAGGTATACCTATCTAGGCTTATGGCTCATGCTCAGCAGATTAAGGAGAAAGAGAGAGAGAATAAGATGGCCAGAATAGGTAGCTTTAACTTTTCTCAGCCGAGGTCAGAGGGAGGTAACCATCCTCAGTTCTATATTCCATAAAAAATTCTCAGCCCCAGCTCTGTCTTTATCTAGTGCAACAGTGCCAAAGTTTAAGAACGACAGTTGGGATAGAGCGCTAGGATCTAAGTCCCAGGGTAGTATGAATAATGGTCGTACTAATTTGCCTTGCAAAAAATATGGTAGTAATCATCAGTGTATGTGTAAGGCTGGTAGTGATGTGCGTTTTAGATATGGCAAGCTAGGCCACGGGATCTGAAAATGTATGGTGGTGACACAGAAGGGAAGAATTGATGGCCAGCAGGGCCAAAATACTTCTTCAGCATCACCCGCAGGTCACCTAACTTAGCAAGGCACCACTTCCAGTGCTACTAGTGGACAATGCCAGAATAGGTTGTATGTACTTCAGTCTCGGACGGATCAGGAAAGCTCTCCTAATATGGTTACAGGTACATCACAGGTCTTTTATCTTTATGTGTATATTTTATTAGACCCTAGAGCCTCATTTTCTTTTGTAACCCCCTATATAGCTGTCAATTTTGATGTTAATCCAAAAGCATAGTAGAGCCTTTCTTAGTGTCTACCCTAGTGGGTAAGTCTATCATAGCGACACAGGTATATAAAAACTATCCGGTGATAGTATCTCAGATAATTACTTCACAGTGTCTTGACCAAGCTCAGATAGTTTAGCTTATCAACCGAAACAGTCGTGGTGCGTCCTTAACTATTGAGGGAATAATTGTTTCATTTTAGTTTATCTTAGTAGTTCAGTATTTCTATTTAGTCGGAGTTAGTTGGGGGTTTATCCCATCAACTCCATAGTCAGTTAGAGGTTTTTCAAACATTCAGATAGTTAGTCGGTTTATCAGTCTTTTCAGTATGTTTTCAAATATTTTAGATCTATTATTTAATCATATTTTAGTATTTAAAACCTTATGGCATTATCAGTTGTTTATTTGCATATGTTATTTATTATTAGTTCACTCAATGCTCATAGCAGGTACCAGCATATGGGGTAGCTTGTGGTTACTTGTGACCGTAAAAACCATTGTCGCGATAAGGGGTATCCTGGGGTCATGACACTATGGGTATGAGTTGTACCTAGGACTCGTACAGTGGATAGTTTCTAAATCTTTCTTGGTTTTAAATCTGCCAGAGGTATGGAGGAAGGGTATGGATCTTATGCGTTGAATACAACTTAGTTGGATGAGTCATATGTCGGAGAGTGTTTGATCTAAATATTGAAGCTAGGATATGAGTATAAGGTACCATTTGTATTGGAAGGGTATGACTCATGAGAGTCAGTCGTACCTCTGTGACAGGATTTTAGATAAACTTAAGTGGGGTTATTCTTGTCATTTTTCCACTTATTCTAATAAAACCCATGACTTCTAACCTAAATGGATGATTATTTACCCTATTATTCTATTTATTAACACTTAGAAACTCTTTTAAACACTCTATAATTCTCTCAAAAGCTTTTGGGAAAAAGAAGCTAGGGTTTCAACTAGAGGATCGATTTGGAGCTTGTCTTGGTGATTTCTTTCCATCATCATCTTGGTTTAAGGCATGTTCTCTTCCCTCATTATTAATTCTATCTAAAGGCATATTTTTTTATGAATGTTTTCAAGATTTCATTGATTGTATGGTTTTGGGTTTTCAAATATGAATTTGGGGCTTTGTGTTAAATGGTTAGTCATGTTTTCTTATGGTTTTAATTATGCTTTTATATACATTAATGGTGGTTTTGGATAATTCAATTGCATGGGAATGGTTTAGTGGTAATTGGAATTGGTTTTGGTCATATTATTCGCCCAATGTGTTAGACAAAATGCATATAAAGATATGTTCATTGCATTGACTACTTTTAATGCAACTCTTGTCTGTTTTTTAACACTTGGTAAAGGAATTATGCATGGTTTAAATGGCTTGGAAAGGTAAATGGTTAAATGTTTATGCTTGCGGGGTACATGGAATCCCCCAAGTAGTTTCATATGGTAAATGGAAGGGCAATTGAAAGTCCCCTTAAACCTCTATATATGGTTGGCTATGGATAATACTTGCAAGTAACGACTTATATGACGATACCCATATTAATGACCTTGGTTAATAAATGGATAATGGTTTGGTTATTTAGAAATTAGTTTTAATTGGGCATTAATGGCGAGATGTGTAGGAAAGCCATAGAAGGTGGAGGTTCCAGGGGACCAAAACTGTAAACTCATATTTGCCGATGTGAGGTTGGTATTGGTGACCGTGTGCATGATATCACACTGTATTTTAATGTATGTACTATTCATCCCAGGTTTTCTTCCCTGGTAATTCGGCAACGCGCATTGGGGCCCTTTCATTAGGGGAAGATGAACCCATATAGCCCGTAGGTGGTTTAGAAAGGTAAAGCTACATAGTCCAGGTAAAGGTTTTAAAGACATACTAAACCCGATCACTTTTCCCGGTATGGTTATATATATATAAATATATGTATGGTTGTATGCATGGATGATTCTACTTGGTTTATAAATGGCATTATTTTATCCCTATCCTAAGATCATGTTAGAATTCACCCGCTAACCTATCTGCTGGCGGCTGTATACCCATGTTATGCAAGAACTGGCCGTTCTAATCCTCCTACATAGTGATTGACTTGAGGATATTATTTGTACTGAAGTGGTGATTTTTCATCCTTTCAGAAGGCTCTATTTTATGTTATGGACACTTTTAGACATTTTGATTTATTTCTTGATAATGGTTTTGGCTATGGTTGGGGGCATATCCTAACTGGATTTTATTACTCTTTTGGTTAGAGGCTTTGTGGTACTTTTATGGGTTGGAATAGGCAGGGTTGATATTGGTGTTAGCCTTGGCATTGGAAGGCTCACACCATCAGACATAATTTCCCAATGTTCTATCATATTTTATTTTGGGATTAATTATATTATCTTATGGAATATCTTTGGTTATGGCTTGATTTATGGCCCTTGTTTTTGTATTGGTCTGGTATGGTTGGATTATTGGTATGGTATGACTTGGTTTATGGCCCTTATTTTTGTATTGGACTTGCTTGGGTCTGGTATCTTATCCCAAAGTCTTTATATGAGTTTTTGCATTATCTTGCTACATGCTCAAAAATTCAGCCAACTCAGGACAGGCGGCTGGAGATTGGGTTGGGTAACGGGGATGGTCTCTGGTCCCAGTCGAACTTGGTATGCCTATTATGTAGGGCCCTCAATTGGGTCGCGTCAAGTAGGTATCAGATCCTAGATTATTAGTCAATTAGGAGTCCACAAAGCAGTGTTGAGTAGAGTCTCTTTTAGGGGTGTGTATTACTCCACACTCCTTAAGGAGAGGTTACAAGGAATTTAAGAATGTTTCACTTTCTTAGTATTCAATTTTCAAGCTTATAGTCTCAGTCCTGGAATCTTCTCTGATCCTTATTTGTTCGTCTTTCAAATCATGCCTAGTAGATCTAGAACACAAGGAAATTCTTCTATCCCATCTGGGGTTAATGCTGAAGGAGTGCATCCTACTTCTGGGGTTCATCTTTGATCTTACGTACCTATTTCTAATAGTTCTGGATTTCCGCTGGTCACTACTAGTGCTCCTCAAGGCAAGGTGACTAATGCAAAATTTCGTCAGTCTATTCATCTTATTTCTCAGATGGTTGCTGCTTAGGTTGAGCGGGGTGCGACTAGTGCTTTGTCTACTGAGGCTACAAGGGTTGGCCAATTTATGAAGATGGGTCCTCAAACTTTTTCTAGAGTAGAGGTGGAGGGGGATCCATAGGGCTTCTCGGATGAAATAGAAAATATCTTTCGAGTAATGCAGACTACCAATGTGGAAGGGGTAAACTTTATAGCTTACCAGCTCAAAGAGGTTGCATATCAGTGGTATGTAAAGTGGGATAGGGATAGTGGTGATGTGGAAGAATCAGTCTTGTGGGATACTTTTTCTAAGGTATTCTTAGATCAATTCTTTCCCCAAGAGTTGGGAGAAGCAAAGATAGAGAAGTTTGTGAACCTCAAGCAGGAGAAGATGTCTGTCAACAAATATGCCTTAAAGTTTCACCAATTGTAAAGGTATGCTCTTGATTTAGTCGTTGATATAAGGGTATAAATAATAAAGTTCATTTCTGGGTTGAATCGAGATTTAATTTTGTAGAGCAAGACTGTCTTACTTATTAAAGATATGGATATCTCTAGGTTGACTGTTCATATGCAGCAAGTGGAGGATAAAAAGAGGAAGAAGGCTGAGTTCCGAGATAGAAAGGGTAAGAGGAGTAGGTTTTCCTACCAAGGAGGTTCTTAGTCTTAGAATGGTAGAGATAGTGGCAAATGGCATAACAAAATATGGGAGTTCTAGTTCCAACTCTACAACTAGTGCTCATTACCAATCGGGCGACAGACGTCATCATGGTGGTGATAATTTCTGGGTACAAGGTGCTCAATCTCAGTAAAGCGGAGGTCAGTCAGTTTATTTATACCCTCCTTATCGGTTTAGTGGTCTTCCTCATTGGAGTTATTGCAATAAGAAAAGAGATAAATATTTTATTTGTGGCCAAGCTGGCCATCGACTCAGGGATTGTTCTGTTAATAAGGTTTCTACGAGGGCGAATAAGATTCTTATGGTTTTAACTTCTGCTCTTACACCTAGTGGTGTTGCATCTGCTTTTATTATTGCTCCTGGTTCTAGTTTTGGTCGGAACAGGTTGTATGCTTTGGCATACCAACATGAATTGAGGCATCACTTGATGTCGTTACTGATATATTAAAGTTTTTCTCTCGTGACATATATTATTTTCTTTACTCAAGGTCCACTCTCTCCTATGTGAATCCTTATATGGCTATATCTTTTGGTTTTGATTCAAAAGTTATTTTGGATCCTTTTTCTGTTTTTACCCCGATAGGTGACTCGGTTATTGCTAAGAGAGTCTATAGGGGGTGTGGTATCTATTGGTGGCAAGAAGACCTTGATGGATCTATTTGAGTTGGGTATGGTGGATTTTGATGTTATTCTAGGGATGGATTGGTTACATTCTTATTACGCGTCCTTGGATTGTCGGACCTGTAGGGTTATCTTTAGGTTCCCTGGTGAACCGATTATATAATGAGAGGGTGGTTCTTTAGCTCCTAGGGGATATTTATTTCTTATCTTAGGGCTCAGAGGTTAATCTCTAAAGGTTGTCTTTATCACTTGGTCCGAGTTAAAGATTCTAACTCAAAAGTTCCTTCTTTTAAGTCAATTCCAATGGTTAATAAGTTTATAGAGGCCTTTTCGGATGATCTTCCTGGTGGTCCTCTAGATAGGGAAATAGAGTTTGGGATCTAGTTTTGGACACTCTTCCAATATCTATTACTCCATTTAGAATAGCTCTAGCTGAGTTGAGAGAACTCAAAAAGCTTAAGGATCTTCTGGATTAGGGGTTTATTCATCCTAATGTATCCCCATGGGGTGCACCTGTGTTGTTTGTGCACAAGAAGGATGGTTCCGTTCGGATGTACATTGAGTATAGGCAATTAAACAAGGTGACGGTCAAGAATAAGTATCCTCTTCCAAGGATAGATGATCTGTTCGACTAGTTGTAAGGTGCCAAGTTTTTTTCTAAAATAGATCTTCGATCTGGGTATAATCAGCTAAAGATTAGGGAGGTGGATATCCCTAAGATGATTTTCGTACTCGGTATGGGCACTTTGAGTTTTTGGTGATGTCATTTGGTTTAACTAATGCTCCGATGGAATTTATTGATCTGATGAATAGGGTTTTTCATTAGTATTTAGATCTCTTCGTTATTGTGTTTATTGATGACATTCTGGTTTATTCAAAGAGTGAGGTGGATCATGATAATCACCTCTATAAGGTGTTGCAGACCTTAAAGGAACAATAGTTGTATGCTAAGTTCTCCAAGTATGAATTTTGGTTGAACTCTATAACTTTCTTAGGTCATATTATTTCTAGTGAAGAGATCATGGTGAATCCGCAAAAGGTTGTTGTGGGGAAGAGGTGGCCCATATAGCCCATGGGTGCCTTTTTGTATGATGGTTATTCTACACAACTCAAGTTAAGGTTTTTGTAGATAATGCTAACAATTGCTCCCTACCCCAACATATGGTATTATATATGTATATGTACTTCATAAATATTATGCACTGAATATTGTATTAGTTTTGAACTGTTATCGTGGAATTATTTTGTTCCTCTACCCCTGAGTTACATGCTAGCGCTCCAACTGCTAATCATCCTTAGACATTGTATCCACACGCAATGTAGGAACTAGTCATCTTCTACTTAGTGACTTGGATTCGGGATCAGCTGGCGAGTCAGATTGAAGTAGTGAGCTTCCATCCTTCAGAATTCCTAATTTCATGTTATGGTTTCCTTTTTATATTTTAATTATCTTTTAGATATTGTTTTTTGGCTACTGTCGGGGGCATGTATCGATATTTTATTGGCCTTTAGTTTTATAGAGGCTTTATTGAATTACTATGGACTTGGGTGGTTTGGTTGATTATTTGGTAACGAACGGTTGTTCTATTATCGATGATTGGTATAGACATGCATGAATTATCATTAGTTTTAGTATGTGTTATCATTTTATATGTTTGGAATTCATCCAAACTTTAAGAATGTTGTGTTAGTTTGGTTAGGTGAAGGGGGTGACCTCCGGTCCACATGGAACTTGAGATACCCATCACGGTCAAGCCCTAATTTAGGTCGTGACAAAGGTGGTATCAAATTCTAAGCTCATGGTCGATTGGGTGTCTACAAAGCCATGTCAAGTAGAGTCACTTTTATGGGTGTGTAGTGCACCACACTTATAAGAGAGGGGCTATGAGACATTAAGGAATATTTTTCTTTCTTGTTGTCTTAATTATGGGTTGTAGAGTCTAAGGTCTTGGATCCCTCTAATTTTTTTCTGTTCATATTTCAGATTATACCTCCAAAAAGATCTGATGTCTATGGAACTTCTTCGGTCCTATCTAAGGGCAATGTGGATGGAACTCATCCAACTTCTAGGGTACATACCCAGTCAAGGGTTACTATATCTGACTATCCTAGTAGAGTCCTACTTATCCATACTGATCCTACTCCTGAGGGAGACACTCATACTTAGTCGCCTCAGAGGAGCTGAGTTTCGGCACTCTATTAACCTATTGACCCAGTTAGTGACATCTCAATCACAATAATAGAGTTCTGCTGGAACTAATATGGGTTCGTCTGAAGCCACTAAAGTTGGCCAATTTATGAGGTTGTATCCCCTAATGTTTACTGGTACTAAGGTTGAGGAGGATCCTCACAGTTTCATTGATGAAATAGAGAAGATTTTTTGGGTTATGCATGTTTCAGAGATTAAAGATGTGCAGTTTTTTGCCTATCAATTGAAGTATATGGCGTACCAGTGGTATGAAAAGTAGGAATAGTTCAGAGGTGAAGATGTTGGTTTTGCCTTATGGGATGATTTCTCTAGTGCATTTCTGGACCGGTTCTTTCCTCAGGAGTTGAGGGAGGCAAGTGCAGAAAATTTTTTAACTTGAACAAAAAAGGATGAAAGTCAAGGAGTATGCCTTGAAATCTCATCAGTTGTCTAGGTATGCTCCAGAGTTGGTGTCTAGTGTGGGGGCTAGAATATGTAAGTTTGCTTTTAGATTATCCCGTGAGTTGATTCTTAAGAGTAAGGTTGCCTTGTTAAACAAGGATATGGACATCTCTAGATTGGTTGTGTATATACAGCAGGTTGAATAGGAGAAAAAAAAGAAAGCTGAGATTGGTAAGAGGCAGAGTAAGAAATTTCAGTATTCAGAATAGGGTGAAGGCCAGCAATAGAGTGTAAAGTGGTCTAAGAATAAGAATTGGGGGAGTCCTAACTCCTATTCGACAGCTAGTGATCCTTACCCAAAGCCATTTGGTGACCGATATTTTTAGGATGGTGATGCTTATAGGGCATAGGGTGCCCAATCTAAGGCTAGTGGGGCCCAATCAGCACCATCCCACCCTTTCTACAAATTTTGTGGTCCGCACCATCATGGTCAGTACGAGAAAGGAGGAACCAATGTTTTATGTATGGTTAGATTGTATATATGTAATGAAATTATCCCTCTAGAGTTACTTCTAGGGCAAACAAAGTTTTTGTTACCTTTTCATCAGCTCCTGCACAAAAGGGTGCCACTTCTTGCTTTGACACTAGTCAAAATCGTCTTTATGCTCTCACTACTCATCAAAAGTCTGAGGTGTCTCTGGATAGAGTTACAGGTATGTTGAATCTCTTTTTCCATGATGTGTACTCTTTACTTGATCCGCGGTCCACTCTTTCTTATGTGACCCTATTTATGGATGTGCATTTTGGTTTCGATCCCGTGTGTATTTTAACCCTTTTTCTATTTTTACCCCAATGGGTGACTCTGTGTTTGCTAGATAAGTTTATAGGGGTTGTGTGGTATCTATAGGTGGTCAGGAGACTTTGGTGGATTTGTTTGAATTAGACATGGTTGATTTCAATGTCATATTGAGGATGGATTGGTTGCACTCATGTTATGCTTCTCTAGACTATCGGACCCATAAGGTCATGTTTAAATTCCCTAATGATATAATTGTTGAATGGGAGAAAAGTTCTCTAGTTCTTAAGGGAAGGTTCATATCATATCTTAGAGCCCAGAAGTTAATTTCCAAAGGTTGTTTATATCATCTGGTTCAGGTTAAAGATTCTAACTTGGAGGGCCCTTCTTTACATTTCATCCCAGTGGTAAATAAGTTTCCTGAAGTCTTCCCTAATGATCTTTCTACTGTCCCTCCCGATAGGGAGATTGATTTTGGTATTGATCTTGTTTTGGGCACTCATCCTATCTTTATTCCCCCTTATATAATGGCTCTGAGTGAGTTGAAGGAACTCAAAGAGAAGTTAAAGGATCTCCTAGACAAGGGTTTCATCTGTCCTAGTGTGTTTCCCTGGGGTGCACCTGTTTTGTTCGTACATAAGAAGAATGGTTCCCTTCGTATGTGCATTGATTACCGCCAGTTGAAACAAGGTGATGGTAAATAATAAGTATCCACTTTCGAGAATTGATGATCTATTTGATCAGCTTCGTGGTGCCAAATTTTTCTCTAAGATCGATCTTCATCTTGGGTATCATCAGTTAAAGATTAGGGAGGTGGATATCCCTAAGACAGCTTTTGGTACTTGGTATGGACATTTTGAGTTCTTAGTGATGTCGTTTGGCTTGACTAATGCCCCTACAGCATTCATGTACCTGATGAATAGGGTCTTCAGGTCCATGAATGCTGTAGGGGCATTAGTCAAGCCAAACGACATTTTAGTGTACTCTAAAAGTAAGGAGAATTATGTTGATCACCTCCACGTTGTGTTATAGACCTTGAAAGATCAGCAGTTGTATGCTAAATTCTCTAAATGTGAGTTCTGGTTAAATATTTTGTCTTATCTAGGTCATGTTGTGTCTAGTGAAGGGATCATGGTGGATCCTCAGAAGGTTGCAAAGGTTAAGTAGTGGCGTATACCTAAGACTCTAACCGATATTCGAAGCTTCTTGGGTTTAGCCAGTTATTATAGGAGGTTTGTGGAAAGCTTTTCTTTTATTGTTGCTCTATTGACCAAGTAGACTCAGAAGAAGGTGAAGTTTTTGTGGTCTGATGCTTGCGAAGGTAGCTTTGAGAAGCTGAAAGGTAAGTTGACTTCAACTCCAGTCTTGACTCTACCTTAAGGCACCGAGGGTTTTATTGTCTATTGTAATGCATCCCGGGTTGGTTTGGGTTGTTCTTTGATGCAGCATGGCAAGGTGGTTGCCTATACCTCTACATAGTTGAAGGTTCATGAGAAGAACTATCTGACTCATGACTTAGAATCGCTAGTCGTGGTGTTTGCGCTGAAAATCTGGCATCACTATTTGTATGGGGTCCATGTTGATATCTTTTTTTATCATACGAGGCTGCAGTACGTGTTTACCTACAAAGATCTTTATCTTAGGCAAAGGAGGTGGCTTGAGTTGTTCAAGGATTATGACATGAGCCTTCACTACCATTCAGGTAAAGCTAACGTGGTTACTGATACTCTTAGCAGGTTGTCAATAGGTAGCTTATTGCATGAGTATAAGGGTAAGTAGGAATTGGTGAAGGATACTCACCGCTTGGCTAACCTTGGAGTTTATCTCTTTGACTCTAAAGACGGTGATGCATTGGTGCAATGGGTGGCACAATCATCTCTTGGTTCTTAAATAAAAGAGAAATAGGAATTAGACCCTTTCTTGATGAAAATCAAGGAAAATGTGGGTATGCAGAAGGTGATGTCCTTTGAGATCGATAGTGATGGTATTTTGAGGTACCAAGGGAGGTTGTGTGTTCCCGATGTCGATGGGTTGCGAGGCAGAATTTTAGTTGAGGCCCATGAATCATTGTATATAATTTATCCCAGTTCAATAAAGATGTATCATGACCTTAAGGGGATTTATTTATGGAATAACATGAAGCAGGATGTAGCCAACTTTATGGCTAAGTGTATAGCGTGTCAACAAGTGAAGCTGGAGCACATGAGGCCCGATGGGCTAATACAAGAGATTGAACTGCTGGTGTAGAAATGGGAGATAATTAATATGGATTTCATTACCAGCCTTCCGCGATCGCAAAATCAGTGTGACTTCATTTGGGTCATCATGGATAGGGTGACTGTGTCTGGTCACTTCTTACCAGTGAGGACTAATTTTCTGTCCAGGACTATGCAAAGTTGTTCCTTTGGGAGGTTATAAAGTTATATGGTACGCCTGTCTCAATTATTTTAGATCGTGATACTCAATTCTCATTGCATTTATGGTGCTCATTTCATCTCAGAGTACGAGTGGATCAGTACTAGATGTAAGATCATACGAGTAGTAGGGTTGAGTCGTATATTATCCAGTGTCTAATCCCTTTGAATTCGGTCTTGGATACGACTATACAATGTGAGTCTTATGGTCAAGTCATAAGTGGTATCATGGAGTCTTAATATGGATAGTGTATGGGTCTCCAACTCACTGTTTAGGATACGAATCATGGCTACGAGTCATATGTTGTGGTGACAAGTCGATGGGTCGACTTGTAACCAAGGATGGCCTTTTTACAGTTTTTAGCTGGGGGTACTTTGGATATTTTCCACTTAAAAACTTAAGGCTACACATCCCTAAAACACTTTGGGGCATTCATTTTACACTTTACAATATCAAAACATCCTCTTTACTCTCTCAAATCCTCTCAAGCGAAATTGGCTAGGGTTTAACCTATGTGGCCATCTAAGAATTCAACATTTAATTTCTCTCCATGAATTTTCGTAATTCAGGCATGTGACTCTTCCCTCATTATTAGTTTACTAAAAACATATGTTTAAAGCCTTGTTCCTGAATCATAATGGTAGTTTTGAAACCAAGGTTGAGGGGTTTGAATGCATATCGTTGAATATTATTTTCTATGGTTTAAATTATTATTATGCATGTTTTAATTATGGTTTTACACATGTGGGTACATGGGAATGGTGATTTAATTAAGGGGTCATGGTTGAACCCTAAATTTGATGGTTTTGGCTTTAATAATGGTATGCCCTCAGCCTGTTTGTGAAATTGTTAATAAGAATGATACTGTCAGAAGTTGAATTATGTTTTTGAACTAAGGCTTTGGCATAACCATGACAATGATTGATGAAGGATTTTGTAAAGGCCTTGATGACCATAGATTGATTTAAATCATAACCTTAGGGTTTGGTTGGCTAAATGGGTTTGAGTCCCAAATGTTAAATTAAGTTGATGTCCATCTTTGGACAATGGGTTCGAGTCCCAAATGATGAAATTATTATTATGGCATAATTCACGGTTGTAAGTGGGGTTGGTATGATGATACTAACAGGGTGCCTATATGTATAATTGGTTAATAAATGTTTGTGCATGTTAAATGTTTTAAATTGGGCTTAAGAGCGAGGGTGTAGCCGGGTCGTGAAATTAGAGGTCCGAAGGACTAACAATGGAAACCACGCTAGCCAGTATGGGTATCTAAATGATTGGGAGGTTTGAGTCCCCCGTATTAGTTATATAAATGGGAAGTTCGATTCCCCCATATTATATACATTGGTTCTTGAGTCACCTTGACTATGCTGAGAGGTTCGACTCCCCCATAAAGGTAATATGGATATGGATATCCTCTTCATGTGGCTACACGCACTGAGGCCCTTCTAGCTAGGGAAGAGTTGGACCCATATAGCCCGTGGGTGCCTTGTGATATGACAGTTATGCTACACAGCCCAGGTTAAGGTTTGTCAAGTTCATGATAAGCCTTTATATATGTATATTTATGTCATATGATATTATCCATTGAATGTTGTATTGGTTTTGAATTGCTATCATGGCATTATTTTGTTCCTCTATCCTGAGTTACACGCTAGCACCCCAACCGCTAATCGTCTTTAGACGTTGTATCCCTATGCAATGTAGGAACTGACCATACTTCCACATCTCCTGCTCGGTGACTTGGATTTAGGATCAGCTAGCGAGTCAGATTGAAGTGGTGAGCTTCCATCCTTTTGAATACCCCATTTCATGTTGTGGTTTTCTTTTTATATTTTGACTATCTTTTGGATATTGGTTTTTTTATACTGTCAAGGGCATGTCCCGATATTTTATTGACCTTCATTTTGTAGAGAATTTGTTAGATTATTCTGGACTTGGGTGGTTGGTTGATTGTTTGGTGATGGACGATTTTCCCGTTACCGGTGGTTGGCATAGACATATCATGAATTATCATTAGTTCTATTATGCGCTATCTTGTTATATGTTCGGAATTCATCTGATACTTGAGGATTTTGTGTTGGTTTGGTTAGGTAAAGGGGGTGATCTCTGGTCTACGTGGGACTTGAGATACCTGTCACGGTCAGGCCCTGGTTCGAGTCATGACAAATATTAACCTCCGTCCGGGCATCACACAATATAAAATAGCTTGATAGAACATATCCCATAGTTATCTTTCCCAACCCATAACATGCTTTATTTATTCATTAACTATTCAGCCCAATTTAAGAAAGTTAAGCTAGAACCTACCTTGAAGCAATGAAATCCAAGCTCGAAGACCTTCAATGCAGAGCCTTCCCCTTTAAAACAATCTCAAAATCAACTAAATGTTCAAATATAACATCTACACGTTAAAAGAAAGCTGATAATATTCACATTATCTACTTTTAGGTAGGGTCCAAAATGAGTTCAAAAGATGCGTTTGAAAACGAAAATGGTAAAATCATATTTTATTTTTCTTTAGAAACACATTCTCCAAGGTTATTGGAGTCTACAGTTGAAAATCCATTAAAATGGGTTTGAATCAAAGAAAAACTATTTTTAATCTTTGCCGATAAAAACCTCAAAAAACCCATTTAAAAATCGAGATTAAAGAGTGTTTTCAAAGGTATAATCAATAGGAATCAATGAAAATAAGAGTTTGGAGCTTACCCAAGCTTAAATAGTAAAGGGACTAAAAATCGCCAAAATTCAAAGCTTTAAGGTCCAAAATGGTGGAAGTATTTATACTGTTCTATGAACAGTACCTCGTGATCACGGACCTCATAATCATGAGGGTTAATTTAGTGACCAGGCCAATTAAATGACCTTCGCATTCGCGGGCAAGACTTCGCGTTCACAAAGATCCATGACCTAAACCCTCGCGTTTGCGATAGCCCTGTTGCATTTGCGAAAAAGGAATGACCCAACTCGGTTCCAAATGTACTTCATGATTGTGGCTCTTTCCTCACGATCGTGATGAAGGAAAATATCCTTCTCCGTAATCGAGGTTGAAGGCCCGCATTCGCAAAGAAGAAAATGGGCCTGCACCAAATTCAACAAACGAGCTGAGTATTGGCAAGTTGAAATGTTCCGAATTGACCCTCAAAATTTATTTGGGATCCTACAAAAACAAATCATATATATACTATTACGCTATTTTTAAAGTTCCAGACTTAATGGTGATGTCAAATTTTTAAAACTAAGTCATATTTAATAAATTGGCCCTCGAAATCCCTCTAAGGAAAATTTCACTAGTTTTTCAAATGGAGGATCGAATTGTAGAATAAGGGTTTCAAACCCGAACCAAACTCTCTACCAATCTAAGTTCGATATTTTGGATGTAATAGAACTATCCAAATCACCATCCGACACTTAGAACATTAAATGTTGTCCAAACTCAACTATGGGACTTTTTAAAACCCCTACAAACCTCAAACTCTCCCAAAATCCT
Source organism: Capsicum annuum (assembly GCF_002878395.1). Classification (NCBI taxonomy): domain Eukaryota; kingdom Viridiplantae; phylum Streptophyta; class Magnoliopsida; order Solanales; family Solanaceae; genus Capsicum; species Capsicum annuum. The sequence goes on along the minus strand of NC_061113.1, from coordinate 54,383,940 downwards.
TCTGAAGGTATTGAGAACCATGTCAACCATCCCCACATCTCAAAATCAATATGTAGCAGTTATGAAGAAAGACAAAATGTTCAAATCACAGAAAAAATTCACAAATCAAGTCATAACAACTTGTTTCTCTAGTTCATTGTTTGGACTTAGAGATTAATTTTGTACTTGGGATTACATTCCCCTCTTTTTGACATTTATTAGTATTTTGGTACGATGACTTTCAGATTTTGAGGAATGGATTATTCTATATATATTTTGGTACTCTTCATTTGAGATTTTTGAATATTTATTTTGCTAATAAAATTGGTTTGGTTACCTTTTTTCAGTTAAGTGTTGGATGTTTTATGGGGTTAGTTAATTCTCCCATTAGCGGATTAATGTGGGCGCCACTCACGGAGGGTTTGGTTCATCACACAGGCAGGTAAGGATAGCTCAAGGGTAAGGCTAGTAAAACATTTGCTTTAGACCCCCCAATATTTAGAGGCCCCAAAAAATTTAATAATAAATTTTATAATTTTAATTTCACTTAAAATAATATTGAAGAGTTGTAAAAAAAGATAACTTATATAATAAAAAAAGAAAGAAATAAAAATTACTTACTTTTTCGGGTTTGAAATCCAGAGGACGCCATGCGGAAGCGATTATTTGCAAACCATAGTGGTGATAATTTGAACGACAAAGAAAAAACATACTAAAAATCTATTATTGATATTATTTGATCAAGCGACCTACATATTGAAAACTAATATCAAAAAGTATAAAAAAACTATTAGGAGAAAATCTCTCCCTAAACAAAACTCATAAATGACTACATTGTGAATACTATTGTGTTATGGTATGAGAAGGGTGGTCTTCTATTTATAGAGTTCCAAAACCTTTCCTCCAAGAAAGAGGTTTGTCAAATATGGAAAAGTTTTATATTTTTCTTTATAGGAAAAGTAAAAGTAATTATGGTATTACTTTTATTTTCCTTTCAAGAAAAGTATAACTTAATTTTGGTAAGAAAATCAGGGCAAAAATCCTAATAAATCTCCCCTTGTTGAGTTGATTTTTTGGAAAAATAATTTTAATCTTCCTTCTTCATACGATATTCTTATATCACTGCTGCTTACCATGATTAAAAGTTGATATGGGTTAAAAATTGGAGTCCTATGCGTTGAAAATAAAAGCATGGATTAATATTATTGAAGCCCCGTGTTATAAGTAACAGGGTTGAAAGTGAAGCCTTGTGCATTAAAAGTGAGCACACGTTCAGAGTGGAACTAATACGTTAAAAGTATATGCACGAGTTGAAAGGAGCCCTAGCATAAAAGTAAGCATGGGTTGAAAGTTGAATCCCATAAACATGGGTTGAAAATTGATTTTGGTTTTAAAGATGGATTAGCAACAGAATTGTTGAAATTTTGTTTGAAACTTTTTCTCCACGTGTAATTTTTTTTTTTTTTGACAAAAAATCTTCATCACCTCCAATTTGGTTGCAACTTTGATTCTAAACTATCCTCAATCGAACCATTGGATCTTTGAACTATAAGCTTTGATAGCACTTGTTGGGTTCGAAATCAAGAGGGCGTCATGCGGAAGCTATTAGTTGCAAATCATCGTGGTGATAATACGGACGACAAAGAAAAAACATACTAAAAATCTATTATTGATATGATTTGGTCAAGCGACTTACATATTGAAAACTAATATCAAAAAGTATCAAAAAAACTATTAGTAGAAAATCTCTCCCCGACTCATAAATGACTACATTGTGGATACTATTGTGTTATGGTATGAGAAAGGGGTCTTTTATTTATATAGTTCCAAAACCTTTCCTCCACGAAAGAGGTTTGTCAAATATGAAAAAGTTTTATATTTTTCTTTTTAGAAAAAAGTAAAAGTAATTATGGTATTACTTTTATTTTCCTTTTAAGAAAAGTATAGCTTAATTTTGATAAGAAATTCAGGGCAAAAACCCTAACACATTTTATCAAAAATATTTAGAACTTTGAATTAAAACAACTTAAATCTTCATATTAGCAAATGAAATTTTTACAACTACATCCAAGGTATGTATTAACAAAAAAAAATGACTTAAATCTAATTAACTAAAATTAATTCTTATTTTTATAATAATACAATAACATTGTTGATGCAATTTTAGAGAGATTATGCAAGATTAGAGCTCCGGGGAAGGATTTGCAATCGAAGCCAGATGTGGATCATGAAAATAATTACTCTGTAAAAATAGTACTCTGTTCCAGAAAACAGTTAAACAGCTACTACTGTTCACAAGTCTCAAAGTTAGTAATAGTATTCGCAGACTTAGTTAGGAATTGTCTGCTGCATTTACTGATTTCTAATTCATTTTCTTTGTATAAATACAACATATGCTATACTCATTACATATTCATGAAAGATTAGTATAGATTTTCTTTTACTCTCTTAATATTTCTCTAGTTGGTTAAGTACTTCGGTTGATACGATTCCTTCCTTAATGTATCAATTATTATGTGAAGTTAAAAGACTTCATGTTTTTGAAGAATGCTACACTTAAAATAATAGTATGTAAGTATTTTAAAAAAATATATAAATTATTATTATTAATTAATATTTTTCAATAATAATAATAATAATAATAATAATAATAATAATAATAATTATTATTATTATTATTATTATAATATTTTTAAAATTTAATTTTAAGCTACTAATTTTACGGAGAATCTTTTGTTACCCATATCACTTATGGAAAACAAGTGACAGGAAGCACATGCACTGGTCCAAAAGATATTTACTAATTTAATATTTTAAAACAAAATTTTAAATGTTTTATATAAAGTTTCAAGCTCAAAGTAGGGGCGGATCCGCGTGCATTTTTAGAGTACTTGAGCACCCATTAAACTCGACATAGAAGAGGTATAATTATATAAGAAATAATTAAAAAAATGGTAAACTATATAAAAAAGCATCCAGAGAACCAAAGCATGGCTAGATGCTCTGGGTTTAGGCATAACGTCCGTGTCTTCCATCTTGGAATTGTTTAGTAAAAAAAATTTTAAAAGCACCCACAACCTAAAATTGCTAGGTCCGCCACTGGTTCAAAGCATGGGAAAGCAATGTTCTGAAGTTAATTATAAATTTAAGTTTGGAAAGTCGATCGAACAATTGGAATATATTACAAAATAATTTGATTATTTGATTAGCTAAAATTAAATTACTTGTTATTTAACTTGAATTTTTATTGATATTCATCATTTTCTTTTATTTGAATGACGCAACAAAGTAAAAAGAAAGTTGTGGCAAGACTACATATGTGCTGCAAGGCACAACCTGAAAGTTAGATATGCAAAGAAATTGTATGTCGGGTCTGCAACTCTGCATGAATAAAGTTAAAATAGCAGAATTCTTTTGTCCAAAAGGGAAAAGATTAAAACAATAAAACATTAAGTACAACTATCTTAGAGATAAAGTTTTAGAAATATCAAAAATGTCCTCCATTTATAAGCAGGCATATCAACAAACAGTGGTATATTTGGGTTGTTGCTTCTGACTTCTTGTATAGGAGAAAGAACGAGAAACTTCAATTCATTAAAAGAAAATACGCCAAATTCGTTTAACTTCAAGCTGTAACGTATACTTCTTAAATTAAAGGAATTTTTATAGAGATAACAAGAGAAAACATCATATTTAAATAACTTATCGTATTATTCCACTTTCAAAATATAGAAACGACTTTTTTACATAATATATATAACTTTCAAAATCATATCATTGTTCTTCCATATTTAATCACCGTTGGAGTTCTAAAATGAATAGGTAATCTAAAATCTAACTTGATGATTTGTTGAGCTGAAATTGGTCATTCTTATTGCTCTGGACTTCGAATCAGGAAGAAACTATTTAAACTTCGAATCAGGAAGAAACTATTAAAACCTACCAATATTGTATGCGAGCTTCAATTTTTGGAGTTGTCATTTTTCATTTGAAGTCGATTGAAGGTTAGAAATATAGTTTTTGTAATGTGATGAAGTTCAAATCATTCAAACCGAATTGTATTTAAGATTATTGGGGTGAATTTTGAACGCAAGTTCAGTGTTGATGAAGCTTCAACGCTGAAATTTGAATTTGCAGAGTCAGAATCATATGTCATGTATGTAATATTGATACACATGACACAATGATATACACTATCATATCCTTAATACTTAAAGTTATCGATAGCCCCTTGTTTTAAAATTTCACTTGGACCCTTTAACTGATCTATTTTCTTATTAGACACTCAATATTAAGAAATGTTTACCTATTAACCACAAAATGACCATGAGGCCAAAAAGTATAATGAGTGAGACTCACACGTGGGTCTTATAACAAAAATGACGAATAAACTTATGACATGTGGCGTGTGGGCCCAAATAATTATATAAAATAAATTTTAAATATTTTTTTAAAATTATCTTTTAAATATATTTACCTAATTTTAAGTAAAAAATAATAATAATTTTATATCCACCAGCACCCAGCTTCCCACCCCCTCCTCCAACCCACCCACCCCCAATCCCCTTTCTTCCTCCTTGGAAATCCCTGCAATTACACTCCCGTATTTTACCCATCTTTCCCAGATTCTCCCTCCTTTTTCCTTTTTTCTTCCTCCATTTAAAATTTAATAATCACTCATCACAAATCACCATAGAAAATTTAGCAACAATAATAATCGCTTTTTCTTGGTGATTTTTCTGTTTTTTAAAATTTAGCAGCAATAATATACTTCCTTAATTCTGATTTTTCAGTAAATCTCGCCGAAGAATGCATCTCTTAGAAAATTCCTCAAGAATGCACGTCGTGGAACAATCATGAAAATTGTTCAAGTGTCCAAAACAGAACAAACTTATTTCTAAATTTAAAATGATGAAATATTTGAATCAACATGAAATCTCAAGAAATGTTCAACTGAAAATTTTATCTAAACAAAGCAAATAAGACTTCCCTAAAAATGAAATTTAAAGTAAAAAAAAAATTATAAAACGTTGAATGAAGAAGGCGACGAGTGAGGGAGTTGCTTTTCTTTTTCTGATAAAGAAGAGGACGACTGAGGGTTGTGGTGGGGGTGGGGTGGGGGTGGGGGTTGATGGTTTGCTCTTCTTTTCTCGTGAAGAAGATGACGGCTAAGGAGTGCGGGTAGGGTTTGGGGTGGTGCGCTTTTCTTTTTTTTAAAAAAAATAAGAAATTATTATTAAAAATTGTATTAATGAAATAATTTAAGTGTAAATTTTTTAATAAAAATAAATGAAAAATGTTATTTGGTACTCAATCACGCAACTAAGGAAAATAGCTTACACTTTTTTTGCCACATCAGCAATTTGTACCTAATAGGTATACATTTTGAATAATTTAGATGTTCAATAGGTTCAAAACTGAGTTGAAGAGTTCAAGAGAAATCTTGAAATAAATTTAAGCAATTATCAATGACTTAAGCCTATTCTTAAAACTTTCAGTTTTTTATTCTTTATATATCAAAATCAGTTCCAAATGCACACTTCATTATTGCCTTTTCCAAATTATTTCACTAAGATTGAGCAACACGCAATTGAATTTCGGCACAAAAAATTGATTGGAATTAATGATCGAACAAAGATACTTGGAAAACAAAGAAGAAAGAAATTGGGGAATTCATATGGGAATGAAGTCATCACTTCCGTGTGATTGTATCAACCTATTTTGGTGTCCTTCAAATTACCTCTATCTGCATTAAATTGCTATAAAATACTCCCCTCCATCCCAAATTATTGTTCCCAAATTTTTTAATTTAATTTCTCATTTTACTTTTTTTTTTCATTAATCAAGAAGATATAAAAATTTTTTTTCATGTTTTATCCTTTGCATTAATTACTTTTTCATCAAATTAAAATATAAACATAATTTAATAGGAATACTATGGTAAACTAATCATATTATTAATTATTTTTCTTAATTAATATGTCTTCTCAATTTGGAACGGATAATTTGAGACGGAGGAAGTAATTGCTATAAAATAAAAAGTATTATTAAGCTGGATATTTATTTATTTAAAAGTATCTACAAAAAGATAATTAGTACTTCTAAATAGTTTCAAATTCCCTACATTATAATCAATCAATTTTTTAATGTATAGACCATAATCAACATCTTGTCTGAAAGAGATTTTGCTACTAACCAAATGGCCCTTTCTTAAAGGCCCACCCAAAAGCATTAATGACTGACGCAAAAGGTATGGATGGTATCATGGCATCTATATATGGTTTGATTGTTGCATTGTTTACGTCTCTAGTTGCAAGTTGTGAAAATGTGACCCTCAAACTAAAGAAGAATTCTAATTGTCTTCATCTCCATTGCTTTTAATTATTTTCTACACAATAATCTTTGCATTAAATTATTACATGTGGTACAATGAACTGATGAAGGGCCGGAGGATCACCTCCCACCAAAACTCTATAACCACAAGAATGGAGTTTTTCTCTATTCTTTTAAGTTCTTTAATTAAAAGGCATTATACATAACTTTCTTCTTTTAACTTGATCTCACATGTATTCCTTCTAATTTTGGGTGTACACAAATAGACACTTAAATGATCATAAAGTTGAATAAGTAGACACACACATCATATGTGGCAAATCG